>NW_020438877.1:52169-70199 GCF_000699045.2 Agrilus planipennis | reverse complement strand
ATCGCCGAGAAACGACCGCATTTGCAGAAAAAGAAAGTCCTGCTTCACCAAGACAATGCACCGTCTCACAAGTCAGTGAAAACGATGGCAAAAATTCATGAATTGGGCTTCGAATTGCTTCCGCATCCACCGTATTCTCCAGATCTGGCCCCCAGCGACTACTTCCTGTTCTCAGATCTCAAAAGAATGCTCGTTGGGAAAAAATTTTCGTCGAATGAGGGAATTATGTTGAATAAAAAAAACGAATTTTGCAAAAAAAATGTGTTTTACTATTTTAGGCCGGGGACTTTTCAATTGACCTGTTATATCCAAAGTAAATGTGTTTAGAGCGAACGCTTTCACACTGATGCGATCCGATATTAAAATCATTGTAGTAAAAAATATCCAAAGCGGTGTAAATAATGATATAGAAATAAATATACCGTTAAAAGACCTTCAAAAAAACGTAGATTAAATTAAATTGAATTAAACAATTACAATGTTAATTAATACCTAGTATGTATTAATATTTATCAAGAAAAAATCTTAATTATCAAAATATTTTGTAACTCATTATATTATTCAATAAATTTACATACTTACACCCATTTTTACATGTAAAAATGTATTACATACATATATACGTACACTTATTTATAAGCAGTATTATATAATTTTGTACGCATTCACGCATAGATCATTATACACGGCAAACATCGTATTGTAATGTTCGTGGGTTTAACAAATTAAATTTTAAGAAGAAAACTATTTATTTACAGTAATTATTATTGAACTGAAAAACACTATTTAATTATTACTAACTTAGGTAATTATTCTATTTATTTACACTACTGTTACTATTCACTGTTCTATTTATTTCACTTCTATCACTGTCTATTTATTTCTTGATTCACTTCTGCAACGGTCAATTTATTTCTACTCCCCTTCGGCGATCGTCTCTTCCTTTTTATACTCCCTTGCCTCCTTTCGGGAACGTTCTCCAGCCGTCCAGAGAAGTCTCGTTTTCTTTGAACGGTTTAATTGCTTTCCCGGAACGCAGAACGCAGGTACGACACACACGTTTACAGATACGGCGCACCTGAAGAAAAGCGCCCGCGTCTAGTCGGCGAATCGATAAGCCGCTCACACACACGTATGCCCGATCGCACACAATCACGCTCGTGGTCGCTACAGTATCTTTTCCCGCAATGGCAGCGCGGTTGTTCCACCACATCAATTTCAGAAGAAACACTCAAGTTTCACAAGCTGTTTAAACTCTTTTAATTAAGTAACGAGACTGATTTTTTAAAAATTTGTTATTCAACATTATCTCCCTCAAAATAACTTCCTTTGAAATCCACACATCGCTGGAAGCAGTTCTTCCATTCTTCATAGCAGTGCTAAAACTCGGATACTAGAATAGTCGTCAGCTGGTTGGTCACAGCTATTTGAATGTTTTCGAGTGCCCCAAAATGACTTCCTTTGAAGTGAGTTTTCAATCTCGGGAAGAAAAGAAAATCACAAGAGTTCAAGTTCAGCGAATAAGGAGGTTGAGGAGTAAGAGGAATGTATTTACTGGCCAAAAAGGCGCATTGTCGTGATGAAACATCCAGTTGTTCTCAATGTTTAGTCTCACACGCATGGCCCTTTTGCGAAAGCTTTCAAAAACCTCTCCATTAAAGTGTAGATTGACTGTTTGGTCTTGAGGCACAAAATCTTTATGGATGACCCCCTGGTTATCAAAGAAACAAATCAGCATGAGTTTGGTTTATGACTTACTCATTTTTGCTTTTTGAGCTTTGGAGAGCTTGGAGTGTGCGAGTGTGCCATTCCATGCTCTGGCGCCCATTCCATACTCTGGCGCCGAGTTCCAGGATTATACTCAAATACCCAACTCTCCTCACTCGTAATTACATGTTTCGTAAAATGCGGATCATTTTCAATCGTTTCCAAAAAGTCAAGGCACTTTTCTTTCCTGACATCTTTTTGCTCCTGCGAAAGACTTTTTGGAAATATTTTTGAAATGGTTGTGTGACTCAAATTCAACTGCTCTCCGATCATTCTGAAAGTTGACCGATGATCTGAACGAACAAGATCCCGGATTTTGTCGACATTTTCGTCGGTTCCTGAAATTGAAAGTCATTCACTGCGTTGTTCATCTTTCGTGAACTCTCTTCCTTCCGAAAATGCCTTAAACCACCGAAAAACCCGGGCTCATCAAAAAACACTGTGTCTGCTGAAGTTTTGCAGAAGTTTCCGTTGCACTGTGTCCGAGTCTGAACGAAACGAGAATAAAATTGCTCAAAAAAAATATTAAATTAGGGTACGAAACGAGAAGGTACTAAAAGAAACTACACGGTTCTCTTTAGTCCCTAAAAAAGATACCTTTGTTGAAAAATAAAGACGTTTGACGTCGTGTTTTGGCGGCGAGGAAAAAGCTATTTAATGTGTTCTAGAGCGTCGCCAAAATTTCCGGTCTTCTTGATCATACTTAAGTACTTAATAAATATGGATCTACGAGGAGAAATAACCTTGTGGATTCAAAGTACCCAGCAGCAGTAAGCAATGAATACAAGAAGATAATATCATTAGTTAAATGTTCTATGCAGATTTTTTTTTGTGCTCTTATAGTCAAACAGACACTGATGCTTTATATTTCGCATTTCCATCTTTCTGAGTCTCTCTCACTAGAGAAATATACTTCTGTCACCTGATATAACCGAAAGTAAATTCGTATTTTATTTTGTTTTTTTTTTCAGAATCAGCAAGATACGATCTTAAAAGTGGCCGAGTTTTTAGGAATAGATGTTTCAGAAAAACAACTGAACAAGCTGGATGACCATTTGAAAATAGAAAATTTTCGAAAAAATGATTCGGTCAATTTTGAAGTGTTGAGAGAAATTGGAGTTCTTAATTCAAAGGAGCAGGGTTTTATTCGAAACGGTAAAAATAGTAAAAATTCAACGTACTACACTCCAGAATTGGAGGAAAGGGTCAATCTTTGGATAGAAAAGAATTTGATAAAAACTGACCTTCGATTTCCCAAAATACTCAAATAAATAAGCAGTACAATATTATACAAGATGCCCCACTACTTCCGGAAATGAGCACAAACTTTTGCTTATTTTAAATGGAACCTGAATTTCCTTTTATGAATCACTTTTATTTAATGTATACTAAAATGTTCATTTTGTTATTTATATATGCATACTTTTATCCCAAAATGATCGTGGGGCATCCTATATGTTGTATATGTGTACATTGTATTTCTAAGATGTGTTAATTCTGTTAGTTTCTCGCATAATAAATATTTTACGTAAATAGATTAAAGCTGCCTTTTCTAAGAACTAAAAGTGCCTTCGATGTAATTCTGTTCAAGAGTAAGGGAGTATCGAAAATTTTACTTAATCTTTCATCTTGTTTATTTGCCTACAATCCGTACGTTTATTTATACTGTCACGGGTAGGCAACCCACAATATAAAAAAGGGTTAAGTGACCTGTAATGGGTTGCAGATATTGCACTATAGAACCCATAGACATATATTAATGGACGTGCCTTAGCCGTATGTCGTTGTAATAATTTCTTGGTTCGAAAAGTGAGGGAGATGGCGTATGGTTTCGGACTAGTACTATCTCTTTCATGACACGCTTACGCACTATCGTGAGAGAGATGGATATTGTCCGAAACTTCGTTCCATCTCTTTCTTTTATTGTACCACAATTCTGACCACTAAGGCATGTCCATTAATAAACGTCGATGCCTGCGACAACCAACTTCATACTGGATATTATATGGTCATAGATATAAACACGACCCACTACAATATTATGATATGTATTATAGTCATAGTCAGTCATAGTTACCCTATGATACCTATTATCTATGGTCATAGTGGTAAGCAATCTATGGTATTAAGCCATGTTTGTTGATAAAATTAAATTAAGTGGTTTTTTGGTTTTAAAGAATTTTGTATGAAACAGTTCGTTTTATAGATGTGTCGAAAATATACTAAGTATTAAGTGTACAATAAAACACTTTAGCTTTTAATTCAATGCTTTTATGTCCAAAATAATGAAGATAATATTCAGAAACATTAACAGGTGACAGTAATTAAGTTTAGTTACTTAATAGGATGTCGGGTCATGCTGTGGTAGTTTGGGAATGGGAAACAAGAAATGGATATTGGAAACCGTATAGCCCTGCTGTGACTCAGCATTTAGAAAGAGCTAATGCTAAGCAGCTCACTCGTGTAATACTTTCTGATGCTGACCCTACCCTACAAAATTTTTATGTGAATCTAAGAACGTTGACACAGGAATTAGAAGACTCAGGTAAATAAATGGTTAATTTATATTCCTGAAACAATTTATACAAATGTACGTTCTTTTTCAGATGATGTTTGTAGAGTAAGAAGGAAATTTTATCCTCAATCGTCTCCTGCTGGTAAAGGAGCGAAATGGGAAGTTGCTGTTGAGCATGGACTAGAATGGCAAGTTTTTGATATGGACATTCAGTGCCTTATTGAAGAAGCATGGGCAAGAGTATGTTATTTTCTACAGTTATGGTCTTTGTTTAAATATACTACTGTTTTATTATAGGGGGACCAAATAATAGATATGAGTAAAACTCATTTAGGTTTTCCATATATAATAAATTTTAGCACATTAACCCAGAAATGGCTAACAAATGGCCATATTCGCAAAGTAAAAAGAACAAAACAAGCACCCTATCCACTAATTAAAGTAAAAATAGAGGAAATGACTGCTGTCATGGGTAATATTCAAATTTATTTCTAAGTTATTTAAGCATCTATTTTTTTTTCTTAATATCATTAGGAAGAAGAAGTACAGACATAAGAAAATCATGTAGAATAGAACATACAAATGTTAAAACAGAAAATGTACAAAATAAGAAAAGCACAAACGGAGGGAAAAAGAAATCTCAAAAATCCAAGAATAATAATGAAATGTCCACTACAAACTTAGCCAAAACTATCCTGCATAATTTAAATATATTTGGTAAGTTTAGTTTTTTTTTTTAATTAATTGCATTAAGAATGTATTTTACTTTTATAAGACTTTTTAGGGCATAAATCCACAAATAACAATCTTCCATTACAAGAACACAGTAAATCAACTAATTCTGTTTTGGATGCTGACAGTAGTAGCACAAAATCTGGTAGAAGACCAAGTTTAGACACTGTATCAACATATCTTAGTCAGGAAAGCCATGAAAGTCAAAGAACAGCATCTACTGCAGACTTATTAAATTGTAGTGGAGCAAGTAGTGATGATGGACACATTGAAGTGCAAAAATTACCATCTATTATTGGTAAGAAAATATAACTTCTTAATTTCAAATGTTTATTACATATTATATTTACAACTAACTTCAATTTGCATATGAAGTGATATTAAAATTAACTGTAAAAAGTCTCCTTGTTTCTACAGTTAACAAATTTTCTTTAAATTTTATTTAATATAATGTGAACATATTCTAAAACTTTAAGCATTTAATAGTTTTGAAACATGAAATATATTAGTTTTAATGTGTAAATAGGCATGTTTTTGATTTTATTAAATATACTAATGGTTATTAAAAGATAAAAGATGTGGATGCATAAAAATGAGAAGTCTCAAACAAAAATAAAGTGATTATTGGTTTAATAAAATTTAGGAAAATCATTTTTCTGGATAGTATCTGTACATGTAATGGTGAAATTTCACGTATCTCCTTGAGTAAGATATCGCTGAAAAGGTTTTGAAAAATAATTATTACAAGTTTTCTTAACAGTCTTACGTCCTATTTACGAAATAGCAATATATAAGATTTTTAATAACTTGTAAGTGGATGGTTTTGACGAATACCATCAAACTTATTTCGAGCATCTCATTAATTATAAAGTAATAATTTAGTAAACAGCTTCCAAACCGTATTGTGTGCATGAGAAACACGCTCTTTATTTCTTTTTTTCTTCTCTTAGGGGTTGATTCAGCAAGTGCTATGATATCCCGACACGTTCGCGTTTCTCAACCGGTGGAGTGGGCCCCCCGACAGCCTTGCCCCACTTGCAGGCAACAATTAAAACCTTGCCGCGTCGTCGTTGCGCTACCGTGCGATCACGTACTACACTTAGACTGTCTCAATCTCATTTTGAAAGAACAACAATCGTTAGGTGTTACCCTGCATGTGCAGTGTGCCGTATGCGGTTGTGTGTATGGAGAAAAACATGGTAATCAACCTCCCGGCACTATGGAGTGGGGATTTATAGAACGTAGTCTCCCAGGATATGGAAATTGTCGGACAATACAGATCGTATACAAGTATGTAACTTATCATTTGAATTAATAGTTTTAAGTGACTGAATTAAATCAGAAATCAATTTCATGTTTTCCTAGAAATTTAAATCTTTTAGTAAAACTTCATTTTGAGTTACATTTTAATTAATGTCATTCTTTGATTACTGGCTTTAATGTTACCTTACATCTTAGTGCTGTTCAGTAATTAACATTAAAAAATTCTACTGTTAGAAATTTTCAATGCCCATTTAAATGTAAATAATTTGTTTTTTGTTAGCATTCAATCAGGTATTCAAGGTGCGAATCATCCCAACCCTGGACACGAATATTATGCCGTGGGGTTTCCCCGAGTTGCTTATTTACCAGATAGCCCCAATGGTCGTAAAGCTCTTAGGCTTCTAAATGTCGCGTGGCAAAGAAAACTCATTTTTACGGTCAGTCGTTCTCACACCACCGGTTGTGAAGATGTAGTTTCATGGAATTTGCCCCATAAGACGGAAATCGGTCCTAGTAGCAGCGGTCATGGTTATCCCGATCCCGGTTACTTGAATAGATTGTTTAGGGAACTTGAAGCTTTAGGTGTAACAGATGACGGAAATGGGAGGTAAAAAAGACAATATTTTCAACTACCTGACTACAAATGGCAGAAATAATAGAAAATAAAATGCAAATACTTTTTTGGAGACTAGAGAATTGAACTCAAGATTATATTTAGTACTCGATAGTAGAAAATGCTTATATTAACGTATTGTTTTCACTTATTTTTATCGTTTTACATAAAATTTATCTTTTAAAACGTTAAAAGAATTCAAAAATAGTTTATATACGAAAAAGTGTGAGTGAAAAACTCCCAAAATTTCACAAATACATTTAAAACCCCTAGAACATGGGTAACAAAAAGCATTTTAGGTTTTTTAAATACCTGTTTGTGGAATTGTGTTTCATTTAGTTTACAATTAGTTTCACAACTAGATTTGATTTTCTTGTAACAGCTTTTAGAACTGCATTGCTTAAAAGACCGATATGTAGTTTCTCTTGTTAAGAACAAAGGTAAAACATTTTCATTTAATTTATTGTCCTATTTTAATTATTTAAACTCATATTATTTAGCTCATGATTTGTTCTAATCCTGGCAGCTATTTTATAAAATGTAATTATATTTTTATTATAAAGGTATTTATTTCTTTTAAGTTTATTTTGGAAAAAGTAAAATTTACTATTTTTGATAATAAAAATGATCACGTCTGTTAGAAAGCACTTGTTAGTTATGCAAAAAAAACGATAATTATGTAATTCCACAATCAAGTTTAAAAAAATATTTGTATGCATAGATTATACTTGATATGAAAGCAATCCTTTTTTGTTAATTATGTATTTCTTTATTATATTTTTATCTTGTTTTAAGTTCTTCAAAATTTTAGTGCCTTATTGAAGAAGCATGGGCAAGAGTATGTTATTTTCTACAGTTATGGTCTTTGTTTAAATATACTACTGTTTTATTATAGGGGGACCAAATAATAGATATGAGTAAAACTCATTTAGGTTTTCCATATATAATAAATTTTAGCACATTAACCCAGAAATGGCTAACAAANTATTTAGTTATTAAAAGAAGAGTGAATGTGTAAGTATTATTTTTAATTGAATTAGGGAAGTTTTTTAATACCATCCATGAATTGTTCGCATAAATAAAGTAGCTCTAACACCATGTATGACTACAACTTTTTTATGTAACAAAATGAAGACTATTTAAAGCGGCTGTATATTTTTAAAATAAAATAACTTTCAAATTGTTTTATAAATCATTAAAAAGCAACCTAATACACGGGGGATTCCCGCATCAATAGCTTTCACTATAGAAAGTAATTTATTTTAGAAACTTCGTTTGATTTAGAAATATAGCAATTGCAGTAAGTTTAACTTCACTCTTTGGTATGCCCTAATAAGCTGAAACACTGCAAGAGGTTTTTTGTGTTTGGTTCCTATTACTGATAAATTAATAAATTATTTATTTTCTTAATATATTAAAAATACATACATTATTCATCTTTAGACTCCAATAGAATTTTAAGACGCACGTAAGTTTGAAATGCATCTTGTAAATTTTTTTGAACAGCTTCAGTTATTTGCCGAAGCCGTCCGTCTGAAGCCCCTGCAACTAATGTAGCAATTCGCTTGCTAGGACATTTTACAAGTACTACTGTTGTAATTACACCTAAAGAAAAAAATAAATAATGGAATAAATTGATCTAAAAGTAATTATATATTACCTTCTTTATTAAAGTCCAAGAGTTCAATTTGTGGCTTTAAACGGTATGGTATTTCTTGAGGCAGAAAGTCTAAAAATGTAGCTTTTACAGTGTTTTGTATGATCTGTTCAGGTAGTTGATCTGTCCATACTTCTTCTGAGTAAAGCCAATTTCCAGGTTTAGCTTGACATAATAAATAATTTTTAACATCTTCCAAACCATCCCCTTTAAAATACAAGCTGTTAATATTAGCTGGAAATAAAGTAGCTCTGTAATTTACCTGTTAATGCAGAAACCATAAAAATTTCTTTAAAATGTGGCCATCCTTTGTACTCTGAGTCTTCAATTTTTCTAATAGAATTAGGCATTGCCTTTCCATTAATACTATTTTCTGTGAGAAGTCTTGTAATTTCTAATAACTTTCTTTTTGATTTTAAAATATCTATCTGAAATATTAATTGACAATTTTCAAAACATGAAAAGGGTTCGAATCAAAACTATTGTGACACTAGAGTATTTACTTACCTTATTTAAAATTAAAAAACTAGGAATTTGATTATAGTTTTCTAGAAAATTTAGTATCTTTATATCTAGTCTTTCTCTAAGATATGAGTTACTGACATCATGAATAACAGCTATTGTATCAGCCTGTTTTAAAGAATAATTAATATCTTTTACAAATGAACTTTCAAGATTGTGCCTACAAGTAGATCAATTTTAATACATTGATTTAGAAATTAGTATAGCTAATACAGTTTTGTTGTAATAAATACAACTACTAACTTCTTTTGTTCTTTACTATTAACCAGACCTGGAGTGTCTAAAAACACAATTTGCGAATCTCCTTGAGTAAAAACTGCTGTTGCTTTAACTCGAGTTGTGTGAACTTTTGAGGAGGCTGCACATACCTTTTAAAAATACAAAAATTATTTATTTGTTTTATTATGCTAATAACAATGCTTCTGCGGAAACAAGCTCGAACTTAAATGTAAGATTTGTATCTTTTCTTTAGACTTTACTAAGAAAAATTTACCTTACCTTTCGGTCCATTAAATTGTTGATAATGGAACTTTTTCCTGCATTTGGCATGCCTATAATAGCTACTTTTAAAATTTTTTGGGCCGGTTTCTGAAGAAGGGGGTCATCTAAATGTGATTCGTTTTCATTTACACATAACTGCCTAAGATTTCTGACTAAATTTCTTCTAATAGCTACAGTTAAAAATTGGTTTATAAGGACCTTCATTGTTCATCCTTTACCTCTTTAAAATGACATCTATGAACATGTCTTTAACCATTCTTTCTATGTATATCTATTATCTAAGTTATTTAACTAATAATCATAGATAATAGCATAATAATCTATGACATAGACCTAATTTATATAATTATTATTTANGTGGAATGGCTGCGGTCAAAATGACAGTCGTGTGAAGCTAGCACCAGATATAAATAATCCACTTATTCAAACTTTAACAATAAATTGTGCTTCGTTTGTGGGTTATACATATATAAATATCATAATTGTGTGTCCATTACTTCTCTAAAAAAAAAGGAAAATTGTTTCAGGTGCAGGTGGAAATTAAATACCAATTTATTCAAAAACTACTAAAGATATAATTATTTAATTGACGCCATTTGATTGCGTATCATTTGCGCTTGAAGGCTGATTTAATATGGTAAGCGAAATTTATCTTTATATTATTTATTAGTGATAATTACATATAATGCTTAATTTTTCATTGATATTACTAATACGCGTGCGTCTTTGGTGAATTATAGATATGATCATACTAATGCCATTGGAAAATATAGTATTATTAACAATAATTAATAATGAATAATATAAAAATAAACTCCGCTTACAATAATAGTTCAATCCTCAAGCACAACTAACGCACAATCAATTCGCGTCAATTAAATTATCATATCTCCAACAGTTTTTGAATAAATTGGCATTTAATTTCCGCCTGCACTCGAAACAATTTTCCAATTTTTAACAAAACTAATGGACAACGATTATGATAGTTACATATTTAGTACCCATAAACGACGCACAATTTATTGGTAAAGTTTGAATCAGTGGATTATTTATATTGGGTGCCAGATTCACACGACTGTATACCACTTATTATTTATCTATGTCATGATCTATATCTATGACTCTTACTATCTCTAGTCTATCACCACATATTATTGTCTCTCATACCGCTCATACCATAGCTAACGGCATTACAAATCTATATTATTATCATTACTAATTTTTATAAGAACTTCTTTTAAAGGAAGACAACCCTAATCATTCCAGTGCAAAATATTTAAACGCTGCAAACACCATCATCTGCCAGGTTTAGTGTACACTACTTTTGACAGGAGAGTCGACACCCCATGACTCATTCCATACATAGATAAACTTATATGCGCATATGATTCTTATCAAACTTATCGAAAGCTTATCCATTGCATGTCCGTAGCTTGTCTGTTGTAATTACACCTAAAGAAAAAAATAAATAATGGAATAAATTGATCTAAAAGTAATTATATATTACCTTCTTTATTAAAGTCCAAGAGTTCAATTTGTGGCTTTAAACGGTATGGTATTTCTTGAGGCAGAAAGTCTAAAAATGTAGCTTTTACAGTGTTTTGTATGATCTGTTCAGGTAGTTGATCTGTCCATACTTCTTCTGAGTAAAGCCAATTTCCAGGTTTAGCTTGACATAATAAATAATTTTTAACATCTTCCAAACCATCCCCTTTAAAATACAAGCT
This sequence comes from Agrilus planipennis, assembly GCF_000699045.2. NCBI lineage: Eukaryota > Metazoa > Arthropoda > Insecta > Coleoptera > Buprestidae > Agrilus > Agrilus planipennis. Next base: position 58,902 of record NW_020438877.1, on the reverse strand, counting down.
GTTAATATTAGCTGGAAATAAAGTAGCTCTGTAATTTACCTGTTAATGCAGAAACCATAAAAATTTCTTTAAAATGTGGCCATCCTTTGTACTCTGANATTTTTATGATTAATTCAATTCATTATTAAAATCTTTGTAACTTTTTAAATTACAATGGGAATTAACAGCTCACGTCATCCCACCATGCCATCTACAAAAGCAACAGAAATTAAAAGCTTAATTCAAAGCAACAATGTAGTAATTTTTTCAAAAACATACTGTCCATACTGCAAAATGGCAAAAGAAGTAAGTAATTTTAAACTTATATTTATTTTTTTGTGAGTATCAAAACTCTTATTAAATATTCTGTAACTTTAGGTTTTCGATAAAATTGCTGAAAACTACACAGCAGTAGAATTGGATCAGCGTCCAGATGGTGATGAAATTCAAGATATTTTACTTGAATTGACAGGCGCTAGAACAGTAAGTTAAAAAAAACAATGTTACAAATATTTAACAATATATACATATATTATATAACAGGTTCCTCGTGTTTTTGTCAATGGCGAATGCCTAGGAGGAGGAAGCGATGTGAAAGCATTATTTGAATCAGGAAAACTCAAAAGGTACTTTCAAAAATGAAGCAAATGTTTACTAAAACTACTCTTTAATGAATTTACATTTATATACCAATACTTCATATGAACTGTACAAATAAGAATCATTATTATAATTGTTTACTCCAGCACACCAGTTGTTTTATTATAGAAATACGAATTTTAAATTTAAAAAAGTATCAAGTGTTAAAAATGTCACTTAATATGCTAAAAGAACTCGATCTGCATTATTCACAGCTGAAATTTTTCGATTAAAAAATAATTATACAATACTTGTTTAATTATCAAAATTTATGGGACACAATGACCTTTGTACACAAAAGTATGGCCTCACTAGCTTCCCTATCTGAATAAACAAAAAATTGAAATCAGTGCTCGTTAAAAAATACAAATAAGAAATATTAACAAGGAATAGGATTGGAAAAATAAATAATAAAACACCTCTTATGATCCACAGAAATAGCGACTTGAATTTCACTTCACTAGCAGTTTGTGAATAAAACTTCTTTAGGCCTCTTGAAAAACGCAACGAATTATTACTATTAAAAATATCGAGTATTTTTTTTATTTAAACCAGAAATTACAAAAAATATACCGTAATCTCCAAAAAGGTTGACAAGTACCCGTTCGTAGGTCTAGTATCTTACAACTAAAACTTAATATAGAGCCGTTTTTCACCCAGAAGGGCAAGAAAACGGATATTTTAGGTCTTGCCGAGGTTTGACCTTATGGAGATTCGAATGATTACTATCAATTCTTTCCATCTAGCTACTTTCAAACGGGAAAGTTCCTACTCCTCTTCTATAGTTCCTTTAACCGGCTAGAAGCGGCGCTAAACCCATATTGCTAGACCTAGCGACACGCTTTCTCTCAGTTCCTTCTCCCCAGCTGGCGGCAAAGCCTTACTAAGGTCAAGCCTCGGCAAGACTTAAAATATCCATTTTCTTGGCCTTCGGGATAGAAAATGGTTCTATTTTAGCTCTATACCTTCGGTTTGAGCTTACGGAGAAATGTTTATCCTCTGCCGACACGAGCGTACTGTGAAACCCTTTTCCAGTGAAACATGCAATAATCCGAACCATCTCTATGACTCCTGAGTATTCAGAATCAAGTTTTTAAAACTCCAGGGGACAGCAGATCGATAAAATAACCCAGAGACCTCAATTCTTCAATCCTCGAGGCGTACCACACAGAAGAAAGATTTAAAAGGGGGTTTTACCAACAAAAGAAACTTTCTTTCGCGAGCAAATAGTCCATAAGGAAATTTTGTTATAAAACAATCTTGAATCATACAAAAACTTTACTCTAGAGCTAATAATAAATACAATTTTGTACAATTATAACTTTAACAACACCATTTAGTACAAAAAAGGGGTCAAGTAAGTAATAGAACCCTCTTGTTCGAGTCAAAAAAGGGAAATACAAACACTTAGAGGTAGATCCAATAAAGTTACAGTCATCATATGACCTTGAAAGATCTTAAGCCAACGCTAATGTGTGCACTGGGTTTCTGAACAATCTTGCAATGATGCTTAAAGAAATTCCCCGAACAACGCCAGTTACCTCAACGAGGCTGCTTTTACTTTTCCCCTAGTAGTGATGAAAAGAGAAGAAGTCCTGTCGTGCCCTTCTTCTAGACGCTGAAATCTGAAACAGGCCAAACGTAATGACTGAGTCTGACAACTGGCACTTCTTCTCATTTATACTGATTAGTGTTAAGTCATGAAACCCCTCGACCGAAGGCTAACACTAACAAAGCTGCCGTGTGACCAATCCATCATATCTAAAACATTCTAAACAAGCCACTTCATCGAATGTGAGGCCGAATCCTTAAGGCTTATCGCCTTCAACATAGGCTTAATTAATTCCTCAAATGATCATAAATAATGAGACTACTGATTTATGCACTAGAATTGTCGAGAAAGCCAATTTCTTTTCCTTCAACAAAAACGATAAATAGGAACAGATTACAGAAGCACTTGGCTTATCCCATTGTACGATATAGCCGAATGCCTGCAGCAAGACACCCATCGTTTCCAAGCCGAGTGATAGGTTTTCAAAGTTGACTTTCGCCAAGCGGACTGTAAAAGATCAAACCTGAAGTTAAGAAAGACTACCCTATACCTTCTAGACCTCCAAACGAAGATCCTCTGCCTTGGGCGGGGATAGGCCCATGGACAGATCGGCCAGGCACTGCGACAGATTCCTCAAAAGCATTGGTACCTCCAAGGCTCTGCTTTTGAAGTCTGTCCTCCAAAGCACATTCTCCCAACCGCTAGAATGAAGATCCCAATGACTTCTTCAAATGCTGCAGAACTCAGTGAATGAGCGGAGGCGATAGGAACATCTATGCCAACTTGAACTTTCAGAGTCTGCTGAAAGCATTGATGAACGTTGTCTGAGAGTCCCTTCCATTTGTTGTTACATAATTCGGGAGGATTTTCGACTGATTCGACGCGAATAAATCTATCTGTGGGATTCCCCACTTGGAAAACACTATCGAGATCACCTCCGTCCCCAGATGCCAATCGGAAAGAATCATGCCTCTTGACAATCGATCTGCAACTGTGTTGCAAAGACCAGGGAGATAATAGGGAAATGACGAAATCTCATATTCATTGGTCAACAGGAGAATCTCTCGCGCCCCAAAGGCATCTGTCATTCTTCCTGAAATGACCGTCCTGACTATGTCAACGATTCCTAGATGAAGAAGAAGACGGAACTAGCCGCGCCTGCTAAAACGAGCTCCTGGACTTAGAGGACTTTGATTTAGAGTGTTGTTTATTATAGCCAAAGCGTCTCTCCTGCTGAGCAGTAAACTGCTTGGCCCCAGCTCTACCCGAATGCGAAGAGAACACTCGATAGAAACCCCCCTAAACCTAAACAGAAGGTTCGAACCTCAACTACACAGACAGTGTAAGGACTATTATCTTCTTAAAATTGCCACTAAATAAAATTCGGGTCGTCCTCTTGTTTGGTGCAGATCTTGGTCATTAGATAAAGCATGTTTATAAATCATTTGAGTTTTATTGTTTGAGCCGCCAATTTATGGATTACGGAGTTTAGGTGAAATGATTTGCCAAAAAAAGCAAGGATTCATGCTAGCTAATTCCAAAGGGAAGCCACACCCAAACATGATAAAAAACGCATCCTACAAACAACCAGGTTTCTCCGAACCTCAAAGAGTTTTGGTTCAAAAAGGGAATCCAATGATCACAGCATGGCTACGTTCTTTAAGAACACTGCTTTTTATCAAGTTGTGCAGACTGCGATCAACCAAGGCCAAACCAGCCCAAACGACTGCGGTTGATGAGCCGAACGGCTATGGGCTACGGCTACTTATGAGCCGACGTCTGCGGCTAATGATCTGCAGTTGCAGCTGGCGGGACGCCCACCACTGCTAACGGCCTGCGAAGAAACCGCTTATCAGTCAGCTCAATGAACCTTGACCACTAACAATCAGCCAAATCATTGCAGAAAAAAGAAAAAAACATCGAACGACCTCGGGCGAACACGAGAACCTCCTAATCAGCCCACGCGTAGCTTCCTACAACATAATAAGCTAAAATAATAACTTACCTATCCGTTGAGAACCCGTCACTGAGACGGAAAAAATAATTATAACACAATCAACCAACACCACAACAGTGTTTAATAGACGTAAAATAAAGAACAAAATACTTCTCTTATTAACAGCACTGTTCGTTTTCAGAATTAACAGTAGTGTTGTAAGAATACGTATTAAAATATTACTAAATATTAATAATATTACGAGTACGTAAGTAAAGTAGAATCAATTCATATGAAATATTCTCAATTTTTATCCACTACACATTTCCTCAAATTAATGAGGAAAAATTTGTTGCTGTTGTCACACCCCCGCCGGGAATCGAACCCGGGCTCTTTGGCTTTACGCGCCAATGCTTTGACCACTAAGCTTAGTTTACTCATTAATTTGAGGAAGTGTGTAAAAATTGAGAATATTTCATATTAAAAACTAACTCACTTCGGGAAGATTTCTACATTGTATGTATATTTATAATCAATTCAATTGCTGAGGCGACCCGGACCGTTCCGTTTCCCTTTCCAATTTCCATGTCTCTAATTCGTAACAATATGCATGCGCGTAGAAAGTATCCATTTGAAATAAGAGTTCGTCATATTGATAATACATATTTGGATGATTATTCGGAATATCACTTTATTCCGATTTCCTATTATCCGAATATTTACACTAATTAACAGCATACTGAAGAGAGAGGTAATCGCTAGGTTTAGCGCCGCTCCTAGCCGGCTGAAGGAACTATAGAAAAGAGGAGTAGGGGCTTTCCCGTTCGAAAGTAGCTTCCGCGACGTAATAAGGTAACTCAAACGAAACTAGGCATTCGATTTTATTGCCTGCGTATTGAATAGTGACAAACAAACCCATGGATAATATGCAGTCATCCAAGTATTCAATAGATTATCGAGAAAGTTAAAAACGATCAACTACAAAAATTTATACATTGTCAAAACAAAAATAAAACATTGGATAAAAAGTATTGTCGCAAAATAGTTGCAATTAGTCGAATTTATTTATGATTCTACTATTATTGTATATTAGCTCTAAATATTCTCTTCTGTTTTTTTTCTTCTTTCTTTGCTTTCTCATTTTTTCTCTGTTATCTACTTAAGCTGTCACTGTTTACAGGGTTTATACAGCTCTTACAGTATTAGATGCATAAGATTCTAACTTAAGTGTACATATAAAATTATTACATAAATAACAGAAATATAATTACAGATTAAATATTAAATATCGTTTAATTGAGTACTCTAATTTGGTGGCAAAATACATTATATTGCTTTACACTATACATCTTGGTTTACTTTTTAAGCCTAAATATTAAATATTACATAAAATACTTATTAATGCAAATTAAAAAAAAAAAAGTTTTTAGACAATGTACATTTCTTATAAGGTCAATACATAGAAAGTATTTTTAGTCTCTTAACAACATATCTCTATTAGCTTACACTTTGATAAGTAAGAAACCCAAATGTATCAAAACAGTGTTCAACATTCACAAGATTTGCATTCACAGAAAATTGACTTATTGGTTCTCTAACATTATCACTCTTTTCATTTTTAATAATTTCTTCAAAATTCCAATACTTTATTATACCATCATTTGTACCAGTTATCAATATCTTATCATCGTTAGATAATAAAAGGTGTGAAACAAGATCACAGTTAGTGTCTAATTCTAATAATTCTTTGCCAGCTACAAGATCCCACACTCTGACCTTTTTATCGTCACTAGCACTAATCAAATATTCTCCATTATTGTTGAAAATCGTAGAATAAATTGTTCCTTTGGAACCTAAAAATAGTCTTACAGGCATATTGTCTTCTAGCGTCCAAAGACGAAGATTCTTGTCTGCAGATCCTGTAGCAAAATATGCACAATTTGGATGTGTACCTACACAAGTTACTGCTTGTGTATGGCCAGCAAACACTCTTAATGAATCTTTTCGATCAATCACCCAAAGTCTAGCTGTATGATCATAAGAGCCAGATATAAAATAATTTGCATTTGAACAAGAGTCCACACAATAGACGGGATATTCATGACCTCTATATACTTTTTTTTGGGTGTAATCATTTAAATCAAACAAACGAATTGTCTTATCTTCAGATGCTGACAAAACAAATTTTAATTGATTAACAAATGAAAGTTCATATATTTGTTTGTTATGACCTAAAAGTACAACATCTTCTAAATTGGTTGTTCCAGGTAATTGTTTCAAAGTAATCAAAGATCTGACAACTATTTTATTATTATAACAAAAGAGAGCAGTACCAAATTCTCTTTTTAATAATCCACATATTACATCATCTTTAACATTTTGTAGATGTGTTACATATATAGGCATTTGATCATCTTTCAATACTGAAATTGCTTTTTGTAAATTGCTAATAGTATTTTGATGTTTTTCTTTTGTTCTATAATGATTACTGGTCAATGTATCATTTACAAATTCAACATCTGTTTTTTGCTTTTCCAATTCAGTTATATGTATATAACTTTGTAGTATTTGCAATAAAACTATATGTGCAGATTCAGATAAAAATTGTTTTAATAAATTAACAGATT
>NW_020438877.1:46597-51206 GCF_000699045.2 Agrilus planipennis | reverse complement strand
GAGATAATGTCAAACATACAAACATACCGGGATAGGGGTTAAGGAATTGGCGTCAGTGGCGTCGTTTCGACTGTAGAGTGTAGGCACACATACACAAACACATACAAATACATTAATTCATTTTGTTAGGGCTACACTATACATGCCAGAGTTGCCTGTAACGAATGTTGCCTTGAAGCTCCCTCACGGCTCAAGCGATCCCCACTACGAACTCGACTACGTGGCCGAGTAGATGGGAGGACATCCGTTACATGATTTCGTTACATAGCAACTCGCATGAAATGAATTTACCCTACCGTGCGTAGAGAAGTTTCACTTCAAAAATAAAATACTACCTTATGATTGTTTAATGAACATTTAGTAATTTTAATAAATAATTTACATCTTAATTTTTAATTGTGTATTTACTATATCTTTGGGCTGAAGACCTTACAATAATGATGTCTTATAACGTGTTTGTAGTGGTTACCTCAAGGCAATGAATACTTTAACCACAAACCGAAGAAGGGCTTACAATTTTTTCAAGAGCATGGTGTTTTAAGTGCTAAGTTTGATTCGCAAGAAATTGTAACCTTTTTACGAGAAAACCCGGCTCTCGATAAGGTTAAAATTGGAGAGTACATAAGTAACAGAAATAATCTACAAATACTTGAAGCTTATGTAAAGATGTTCGATTTTACCAGTATTAGAATAGACGACGCATTGCGGATGTATTTAGAAACGTTTCGATTACCTGGAGAAGCGCCTCTTATTTCCCTCGTTCTTGAACATTTTGCTGATCATTGGCATGTATGTCAATTTCTTTCCTAAATCGATTAATTCATTAATAAGGACTATATTTTTTGTAGAAATGTAATGGAGAACCATTTGTAAATGCAGACGCTGCATTTACATTGGCTTATGCAGTTATAATGTTAAATGTGGATCAACACAATAATAATGTTAAAAGGCAAAATAATCCAATGACTTGTGAGGAATTTAAGAAGAATCTAAAAGGCGTCAATGGTGGTTTAGATTTTGATCAGAACATGCTTGACGAAATTTACAATGCTATCAAGTACGTATCTATTAAAAGAGTAATTTGATTTTCAGGTTGTTGCAAAAAAATATGTCTTGAGAAAAGTATTTTTTTCATTTTTTCAAAAAAATTAACTTTTTTTTCAAAAACATTGGCGTTATTGTATTATTATTATTATTATTCATCGTATCGAAAACGTTTAGATAAGTAAATGTGTTTTAGTATTTCCCAAAAAAAGAAAAATAATTGAATAATATTGGGAAATAAAAAATTTGAGACGACACCTATCGTTAGTGAACGTTAAACAATTTAGTGTAAACATGTTAACTGGACCGTACATTTGTTATTGTGAAAAGTTTAATAATTGTAATGTTACTATTAAAATTAGACTTTTCATTAATATTCGCGTACTGTTATATTAAAGAAAATGGAATGTTTTTCATGAAGTAGATACTGAATTACGAAATTTTATAATCTACATAGTAAATGCACTTTCTACTAACCTAAGTAGATAGTCAAAATTAAACCATGCTCTTTTGATGTTTCTCTATGGCACAAGTTCCCTATTCTCTACAGTTTTTTTCAATTACTAATAATAAAAAAGTAAAAAACAAAAGTTTATTGAAGTGCAACAATATTCCTTATACAATAAAGGACTCGTTAAACGATGATGCGCGAGTTCCACTACCTTACATGAATGATGGACGCGATGTAAGGGGAGTTTTATCTGCCGTTGAAGTAGAAAATTGGCATTTTCAAGTATAGGTATATCTTCTGACAATATTGTTGCTTCAGTTTTCTTACTTTAAAATAGGATTGCTTTTTCGCTTTCTACTGCGTGCTACTTTTTTTTTTTTTTTTTAATTAATATCTCGAAAACGATAAATTTTAGAAGTAGAAAAACATTATGAAGGTTTTAGATAGACCTTCGTAACTAGAATTGAAAACCGTTATAATATACGGGGCGTTCCACTTAAAATAACGAAATTGATTACAAGAACCGGTATAACCGGAAGTACATAGATCTCGTTATTTCAGTTGAGGGGAGCATATTCAATAATGCTTTTGTACACATTTTCAAAATTTAAATCGAAGTAGNTTTTTAGACAATGTACATTTCTTATAAGGTCAATACATAGAAAGTATTTTTAGTCTCTTAACAACATATCTCTATTAGCTTACACTTTGATAAGTAAGAAACCCAAATGTATCAAAACAGTGTTCAACATTCACAAGATTTGCATTCACAGAAAATTGACTTATTGGTTCTCTAACATTATCACTCTTTTCATTTTTAATAATTTCTTCAAAATTCCAATACTTTATTATACCATCATTTGTACCAGTTATCAATATCTTATCATCGTTAGATAATAAAAGGTGTGAAACAAGATCACAGTTAGTGTCTAATTCTAATAATTCTTTGCCAGCTACAAGATCCCACACTCTGACCTTTTTATCGTCACTAGCACTAATCAAATATTCTCCATTATTGTTGAAAATCGTAGAATAAATTGTTCCTTTGGAACCTAAAAATAGTCTTACAGGCATATTGTCTTCTAGCGTCCAAAGACGAAGATTCTTGTCTGCAGATCCTGTAGCAAAATATGCACAATTTGGATGTGTACCTACACAAGTTACTGCTTGTGTATGGCCAGCAAACACTCTTAATGAATCTTTTCGATCAATCACCCAAAGTCTAGCTGTATGATCATAAGAGCCAGATATAAAATAATTTGCATTTGAACAAGAGTCCACACAATAGACGGGATATTCATGACCTCTATATACTTTTTTTTGGGTGTAATCATTTAAATCAAACAAACGAATTGTCTTATCTTCAGATGCTGACAAAACAAATTTTAATTGATTAACAAATGAAAGTTCATATATTTGTTTGTTATGACCTAAAAGTACAACATCTTCTAAATTGGTTGTTCCAGGTAATTGTTTCAAAGTAATCAAAGATCTGACAACTATTTTATTATTATAACAAAAGAGAGCAGTACCAAATTCTCTTTTTAATAATCCACATGTTACATCATCTTTAACATTTTGTAGATGTGTTACATATATAGGCATTTGATCATCTTTCAATACTGAAATTGCTTTTTGTAAATTGCTAATAGTATTTTGATGTTTTTCTTTTGTTCTATAATGATTACTGGTCAATGTATCATTTACAAATTCAACATCTGTTTTTTGCTTTTCCAATTCAGTTATATGTATATAACTTTGTAGTATTTGCAATAAAACTATATGTGCAGATTCAGATAAAAATTGTTTTAATAAATTAACAGATTCTCTTGATAAAGATACGGAAATTTTATGTGACTGAAAAGTTTCCTTTAAATGATGTAATTCTCCAGAGTTACTGCCAATTGCATTGATTAATTCGAGAACTACTTGATTAGTGATCTGCTTATCAATCAAGTGCAAGTGATTTGTGAAGAAATTTGATGCTCGTTCAGTATGACCTCCACGTAAAATTTCAAAATATAAATGACAAAAAATGGGACCAACTAGTGAGTTCAAATCACTATTATCTTCATGATTTTTAGGAAACTCTTTTAACCAGTTCACAAATTTCATAAAAGTTTGATCAATAACAGGATCACTGTTAAAGCACGTATAAAGTATAGAATTAGGACGACTCACTTCACACTGTACTAATTTCTTCAATTCAAATTCTTGTAAAGTTAACTTCTCGTGATTCTCAATTGGATAGTTCCTTTTTTCCAGATAAGCAAAAACAGCCTGTCTCACGATTTCACTTTTGCAACGTCTTTGTTTATTTATTGTCTCTGTTTTACTGTCATCCATAGTGAAACTATTTGAAACACATTCATGAAATACTTTTGCATTTAGTATATCTAATAAATATGTCTTCTTATTTATAAATTACTATTACCACATACCACAAAGCACTTCGTCTTGAATTTAAGCTCAACCCCTACAATTTGTCGAAATGTTCACTATTTATACCTACTTTTTAAAATATATGAAATTTGATATGTATATTATAAAAATAAAAGTTGTTAGGTGAGCCTAGCACTTTTAATTAATTTTATTTATAATGTTTTAATTCATCGCTCACATTTCAAATAGTGTCAAAAATCTATAATGTCAAAAAATGTCCAGGAATGTCCATACTCTATAACGGTCATATACCATATAGCCATAAACAGATAACGTTATTTCTATTTCTATGGATCAGAAACATCAACTAATAGATCACAAAAAACATTTGATAAACATTTGCATTTGGCATAAGCATACCATAGATCAGCATTTGACAATGCAATAAAGAGAAAACAAAGAAAAATGTTGACGATGTTGACCAATAATGTTGACATACATGTTTGACATTTAGTGTGACACGAGTATTGGAAATACGTTTCTGTGCTATCATATTTTTCAATGGAATAAAAAACTAATATTTTTTAAAAATTAAACAAAAAAAATGGTTTTGCCAGGCAATGGAATTTTTATTGTAAGGGGCGAATTGTCTGTTCTCATGACAGCAATGAAAAGGGGTGTAAGATGGTCATCACACTCGTATCAAGAGGGTGAAATGGACAACCTCGTTAA
>NW_020438877.1:9127-43347 GCF_000699045.2 Agrilus planipennis | reverse complement strand
GAGATAATGTCAAACATACAAACATACCGGGATAGGGGTTAAGGAATTGGCGTCAGTGGCGTCGTTTCGACTGTAGAGTGTAGGCACACATACACAAACACATACAAATACATTAATTCATTTTGTTAGGGCTACACTATACATGCCAGAGTTGCCTGTAACGAATGTTGCCTTGAAGCTCCCTCACGGCTCAAGCGATCCCCACTACGAACTCGACTACGTGGCCGAGTAGATGGGAGGACATCCGTTACATGATTTCGTTACATAGCAACTCGCATGAAATGAATTTACCCTACCGTGCGTAGAGAAGTTTCACTTCAAAAATAAAATACTACCTTATGATTGTTTAATGAACATTTAGTAATTTTAATAAATAATTTACATCTTAATTTTTAATTGTGTATTTACTATATCTTTGGGCTGAAGACCTTACAATAATGATGTCTTATAACGTGTTTGTAGTGGTTACCTCAAGGCAATGAATACTTTAACCACAAACCGAAGAAGGGCTTACAATTTTTTCAAGAGCATGGTGTTTTAAGTGCTAAGTTTGATTCGCAAGAAATTGTAACCTTTTTACGAGAAAACCCGGCTCTCGATAAGGTTAAAATTGGAGAGTACATAAGTAACAGAAATAATCTACAAATACTTGAAGCTTATGTAAAGATGTTCGATTTTACCAGTATTAGAATAGACGACGCATTGCGGATGTATTTAGAAACGTTTCGATTACCTGGAGAAGCGCCTCTTATTTCCCTCGTTCTTGAACATTTTGCTGATCATTGGCATGTATGTCAATTTCTTTCCTAAATCGATTAATTCATTAATAAGGACTATATTTTTTGTAGAAATGTAATGGAGAACCATTTGTAAATGCAGACGCTGCATTTACATTGGCTTATGCAGTTATAATGTTAAATGTGGATCAACACAATAATAATGTTAAAAGGCAAAATAATCCAATGACTTGTGAGGAATTTAAGAAGAATCTAAAAGGCGTCAATGGTGGTTTAGATTTTGATCAGAACATGCTTGACGAAATTTACAATGCTATCAAGTACGTATCTATTAAAAGAGTAATTTGATTTTCAGGTTGTTGCAAAAAAATATGTCTTGAGAAAAGTATTTTTTTCATTTTTTCAAAAAAATTAACTTTTTTTTCAAAAACATTGGCGTTATTGTATTATTATTATTATTATTCATCGTATCGAAAACGTTTAGATAAGTAAATGTGTTTTAGTATTTCCCAAAAAAAGAAAAATAATTGAATAATATTGGGAAATAAAAAATTTGAGACGACACCTATCGTTAGTGAACGTTAAACAATTTAGTGTAAACATGTTAACTGGACCGTACATTTGTTATTGTGAAAAGTTTAATAATTGTAATGTTACTATTAAAATTAGACTTTTCATTAATATTCGCGTACTGTTATATTAAAGAAAATGGAATGTTTTTCATGAAGTAGATACTGAATTACGAAATTTTATAATCTACATAGTAAATGCACTTTCTACTAACCTAAGTAGATAGTCAAAATTAAACCATGCTCTTTTGATGTTTCTCTATGGCACAAGTTCCCTATTCTCTACAGTTTTTTTCAATTACTAATAATAAAAAAGTAAAAAACAAAAGTTTATTGAAGTGCAACAATATTCCTTATACAATAAAGGACTCGTTAAACGATGATGCGCGAGTTCCACTACCTTACATGAATGATGGACGCGATGTAAGGGGAGTTTTATCTGCCGTTGAAGTAGAAAATTGGCATTTTCAAGTATAGGTATATCTTCTGACAATATTGTTGCTTCAGTTTTCTTACTTTAAAATAGGATTGCTTTTTCGCTTTCTACTGCGTGCTACTTTTTTTTTTTTTTTTTAATTAATATTCGAAAACGATAAATTTTAGAAGTAGAAAAACATTATGAAGGTTTTAGATAGACCTTCGTAACTAGAATTGAAAACCGTTATAATATACGGGGCGTTCCACTTAAAATAACGAAATTGATTACAAGAACCGGTATAACCGGAAGTACATAGATCTCGTTATTTCAGTTGAGGGGAGCATATTCAATAATGCTTTTGTACACATTTTCAAAATTTAAATCGAAGTAGTTTCCAAAATATTCTAATGGGTAGTCACCATGAGACACCCCGTATATAGATTCTGTTTAATTTTATTAATCAATTTTCGTAGGAACGATGAGATTGTAATGCCAGCGGAACATACAGGTTTAGTAAAAGAAAATTACTTGTGGAAGGTATTACTCCGACGAGGATCCACGAAAGAAGGTGTCTATTATCATACAGCCAGTGACGATTTTGATGAAAATCTTTTTTCTTTAATTTGGGGGCCCGTGGTTTCTGCTTTATCGTTTGTGTTTAGCAAATCTGAAGATGTGAATGTTTACAAACGTGCTCTGAATGGTTTCGAAAGTTGTGCTTCAATTTCTGCTCATTTTACCAACACTAAAAACTTGGATATGCTCGTGTTAACTTTATGTAAATTCACAATGCTTCACAATACACAGCAAAAAGTTAATCCGGTAGCTTTTGGTGCGAGTCCGAAAGCTCAAGCTGCTTTTAAGGCAGTTTTTGCCATGGTACACCAGCACGGAGATAATGTCCGTGAAGGTTGGAAGCATGTATTGCTTCTGATTCTTTCGTTATATAATGCAAACCTTGTACCAAAGACATTTCTCGAAGTTGAAGATTTTACCGAGCCAGATGGCAAAATTTTGCTCATTTGCGAACCGGTTCAAATGCAGAAGCAAGATTCGAACATTTTCAGTTCACTCTACTCGTATATGGTATCTTCGTCCTCCTCTGAAAATCTAAACAATAAGATGCGAACGATAGAAGAGCAACAGGCTGAAAAATGTATTGAACAGTGTAATTTAGATCAACTAATTACTGATTCGAAATTCTTACACGAAGAAGCGCTTCAAGAACTAGTTAAAGCACTTATAGATCTTTCATGGGGACCAGATGTCGAAAAGTCCCTTGGCTGCACGTATAACGAAAACGTGACCGTGTTTTTCCTGGAACTGTTACTAAAAGTAGTAATTCAGAATAGGTATGTATACTGCATTCGAATTTTATATATTGGTGGGAATATATTTAACCGGCCATGTAAAAAATTAAGAATTATCCCTTCTACAAGGCACTAGCAACTTATTGCATACCACAATCTGTAATCCCGCTGGAACGTACTCCCCTACTTTTCCGGACTAAGCTAGTAGATTGTGACACCCATTTGCCATTTTTTATTTAGCTTCAGATGTCTAAAAATATTATTGTTGAAATTTTGGAAAACACCCGTCTACAGCTTTACAGCAGACCGGGATATTGTTTGGCATAGTGTGGTGGGTTTTTTGAACCCCTTATAAGTAGGAGTGCTATTATTATTTTTGTTGCCGTTATTATTTAGTTTGTTTATTAGAGATTAGCAGTAATTAAATCATTGGACTGAAAGGACGTTGTAATTGTGTCGGTTCGAGTAATGGCACATGAAACGGACGATTTTATAGGTAATACTGAAATCTCGTTCTGAGATAACATTACTTCAACAATTGTAGGGGAGTACAAGTTTCGCCTGTTGTTCGTCATAACCGCTATTAAACCTATCAAAATTCAATTTATTTAAAATGTATGTAAGAGGGTTCTTTTCATATCGTCGGTTAAACTCATTCCTATAGTTTACCATTGCATGATATCATCATGTTACATGTTAGTGCTGTTACATTTTATTTTGTAGCATATTGATAAGTGTTTACATTGTCGATTATACATATTTATCATTATTTTTTCTATTTAACGATGTTTTTACAAAGGGATCGTGTGATGTCGATTTGGCAAGTGGTTCATAATCATCTGTATACTTTGATAGTGAATGCTTCACATCTCGACTACCAGTTTCTTCTTGAGAGATCGGTAGTAGGACTTTTGCGACTTGCTATTCGGCTGATGCGTAATGAAGAGATGAGTCCTGCAGTGGTGCAATCATTGCGAATGCTACTCTTACTTAAAACTACGACCTTATTCAAGATATCTATACAGATCTCGTGTGGTCTTTATGAGTTGTTGAAAACATCTGCACAGAATATACACACGAACACAGACTGGAGTATCATATTCACGCTGCTAGAATGTGTTGGAGCTGGTGCACTACCTCCCAAACCTCTTTCCGACGAAATACTTGCCGAACAAGGTAATGTAAAATAAAAATAAACAATGCATTCGTGAATTAATTTTTTGAATTAACTTTACCCACTACAGATAATCTCACATTAATGAGAAAAAATTGCTGGGAATAGAATCGGGGCCCTAGTTTTTACGCACCAGTGCTGTACCACTACACTACAACGTAGTGGGTAAAGTTAATTGAATTTAACACTATAGAAAATGAAAGTGTCTCAAAAATAAATAAAACTGCAATTGTTACAGCATAACTAATGAGTAGATTATTTTGTATTAATATAAATTTCCGGAAAGTTTATAAATTCGATCTGTCATCTTTTAGAGTTAAAATTAGAAGGAAATGGGACAGGTGAAGAAGAAGTAACTGTTTCTGAAAAGGGTTACCAATCGGACTCAGAAGTCATTACGCCAGTTTCAAAAGACAGCTCTAGATCGCAAAGTCCCGTTGCTGCTGTGACCTGTACAAACCCTTCAACCCCAGTTAACACTCCTACGAATCATGGTGGATGGATTTTGGTAAAATATCGGTGTTTCATAAGTCTTCTGAAGTATTTAATGAACAATTATGTAAATAGTTAGGTGCAGAAGGTGAAATTCAACCCGTCATTGGCAGAACTCTTTCGGCAGATCAGTATGGTTTAGCACTGGACTGTAATTTGGGTCTCCATAAACCGAAATCACTTCTTAAATGCTGCGAAAGCCTAGCATTTCTAGTCCGAGACGTGGCCCATATAACACCCTATAATTTCGATAACTGTGTCCACTGTGTTCGCACATTCGTTGAGGCCAGTTTAAATGGTGGTATGCTTAAAAATTTTCTTAAATAATTTGCTAACTGAGCCTATGCAGTTGAAATTGCGTATGTATATTATTTCGGACAATAGAGAAAAATATTTTTTGTTATCAGTAATGATTTATAAAAATATTATTTGATACCTAAAATAGATACCAATTTCAAATTTAAATATCCGTTAGTTTTTTTGAATTTGCCTTTTCTTTTTTAATTGTCAGGTAAAATAAAAGATTCAACTTCAACTAGAGAATCGAGATCAAGGAAGATGTCAAGAACAAGAAGCAGTCATGGAAGAAGCCCCGCCACTAGCAGTCCAGATGAAGACGATAGTGAAGATGAATATGTTCCTAGTGGTTATTATCAAACTTCAATACAGGTAAAAGTTCATAACTTATTAGTTCATTATTTAAATAAGGAATTAATCCCTAAAATACAAATATTAATAAGTAGGTAATTTTCGGTAACATTTTTTTGATGTGGTATTTTTTTAAGTTACTAGATTTGATGCACACGCTGCATACCAGGACAGCTCAAATATTTAGATGGTGGGCGGAAGAAGGAGGTGAAATAGCCAAAGAAACATCGTTATGGGGTCAAGGCTGGTGCCCTCTCCTGCAAGGTATCGCCAGATTATGCTGTGATAATAGACGTCAGGTATATTAAAAATGAGTATTTTTTAATTATTAAGATTCCATAATAGTAATTTTTAATTATTTTTTTAGGTTCGAATGNTTAATTTTATTTATAATGTTTTAATTCATCGCTCACATTTCAAATAGTGTCAAAAATCTATAATGTCAAAAAATGTCCAGGAATGTCCATACTCTATAACGGTCATATACCATATAGCCATAAACAGATAACGTTATTTCTATTTCTATGGATCAGAAACATCAACTAATAGATCACAAAAAACATTTGATAAACATTTGCATTTGGCATAAGCATACCATAGATCAGCATTTGACAATGCAATAAAGAGAAAACAAAGAAAAATGTTGACGATGTTGACCAATAATGTTGACATACATGTTTGACATTTAGTGTGACACGAGTATTGGAAATACGTTTCTGTGCTATCATATTTTTCAATGGAATAAAAAACTAATATTTTTTAAAAATTAAACAAAAAAAATGGTTTTGCCAGGCAATGGAATTTTTATTGTAAGGGGCGAATTGTCTGTTCTCATGACAGCAATGAAAAGGGGTGTAAGATGGTCATCACACTCGTATCAAGAGGGTGAAATGGACAACCTCGTTAAATCCCTTCAGGACCTTAAAGTATTATTGAATAAATTGGAAGATTTAAAAACCGTAGACCCTGTAGTTTTTGTCAATCCTTTTTTGGATGTTATTCGATCTGAAGACACATCAGGACCTGTTACCAGTTTAGCTTTGATGGCTATTAATAAAATTATATCATATGGAATTCTTGGTATGTACTTAGGTATTTTATTATATCTAGTAATAAAATCAGTCTAATATTTACTTATTTATTTCAATAACCGGAGGAGGGAGTTTAATCCCTTTACATAGTCTGATGTTAGAAAGCTTAAAAATTAAATAAAAAAAAAAGTTTCACATAAAATTAAATAAATGCAAGATATTATAAATAAGTACATATAGAAAATTGAAATAAAGAAATATTTTACAGATTCAACCCATCACAACATAGCACTTGTGGTAGACAATATTGCAGATGCTGTTACACATGCCAAATTTGTGGGAACTGATCAATCTTCTGATGGTGTAGTTTTAATGAAAATTATTCAAGTTCTCAGAACATTAACCCTTTCAACTGAAGGCGTATCACTTACAAATGATAGTTTGTGTGAAATAATGTTGGCATGTTTTAGGATTTGTTTTGAAACAAGATTAAGTGGTACACAAACTAAACTGTACCTTTTCTATTTACAGATTATAGATATATGTTTTTATAGAGTTATTAAGAAGAACTGCAGAATTATATTTAAAAGACATGGTCCAATTAGTTTTTATGAGACTTCCTGAATTTCCTGAAGATTTGAAACCTAGTAATATAAAACATTTAAAAATGAAAGCAGGTGTTATGGAGTCAAGTCGTACTAAAAGGAAAAACAAAACTAAAAAAATATCAAATACAAGTGCTCCAACAGTCGACAAAAACAGTGACGGTATTGTTTCAGTAATGATTGTATATATACTTCAATAGTTTTCCTTTTTAGATTTGGTTAATTTTACATACACTACAAAGGTGGACGATAACACCAATAAAAACAATATTGTTGATATGCAAGGATCAATATCTCAGGATGATAAAATTAAAGAAATTGAAAAAGAAACTAAGGGGTGTGAAGAGATGCCCAATAAAGAAGAAGTATGAATTTGAAATGTTTTTAGAATGAGAGTGATTTTTATATACCTGATTTTTATGTGTTTGTTGTTGCACTATATTGTCCTGCTCTTTACATATATGCAAAAATGCTTGTTCTTCATTCCTTCTGCTTCATGACAAATACTACTCATTTTGATTTAGTAATTGCTCTTTCAAATTTTTACTTTTTTACTATTTATTTACATTCATTACTTCTATATTATTTTAATTTTTAAAGTTCTCAAGAGTATCTAACTCTTGAGAAAGAGCATCTAGATACTAGTATTTAGATGCTGTTGAGAAAGGCTTGATAGGCCAAAACAATTGTAGAGTAATTTTCTGTTAATTTGAACATTTAAAAGCAATTGTATTGCATTTAAAAATACTTCTCTAGCTGCTGTTCATGTGTTGCAGGAAAGAAGTGCATCTAATCTAGAGGTTGAAACTATAGGAGTAACTAATGAAGAAGTAGAAGTTAATTCAAGTAGTGTAACATTAGACACAAATTTAAATCAAGTAAATTCCATTGTTATTCCAACGGAACAAATTCAAGAAAAGCAAGATGAGGAATATGTGAATTATAGGGGCATTAGATTTACCCCTCAACAGGAAGAGAGTTTCGTTTTACTTCCTTATGGCCTTGCATGTATTAGGGAAATGTTTCGATTTCTTATTTCACTGTGCAACCCTTTGGATAAACAAAATACAGACACTATGATACATTTGGGGTTGTCGCTACTTACTGTAGCATTTGAAGTGGGCGCCGATAATATCGGAAAATACGAAAGTCTCTTAGTTTTAGTGAAAAACAATCTATGTCGAAATTTGATTTCGGTAAGTAACCTCTTTTTGGTAGGTACTTATTTAAAATGAAGTTCAATGGGAAAAAAGCATTGAACTAAAAGCTAAAAATGAATGAAATTAAAATTAACTAATGAAGTTAATTCGTTATATTCAATATGGTTACTTATTCCACGTTACGCATCATAATATATTATTTGGAAAGAATCATAAAACATTTTAAAAGTTATTTAACAAATTGAATGATTTTTTTTAGTACATTTTTGAATCGAAAAGTTGTGTTTAAATAATATCTAGTTTCTTATATTATTGTTTTCTTTTAGCTCTTGCATACAGAAAGAATATCAATATTTGCAGTTAATTTGCAAGTTTCATTTCTGATGTTTGAATCCTTGCGAATTCATCTCAAATTCCAACTAGAGCTATATCTCACAAAACTAATCGAAATGATTACTAGCGATGCCATTAAAGTTACCTATGAACATCGAGAATTGGCATTAGATTACATTGTTCAACTGTGGAGGATACCAGGTTTCGTCACGGAATTGTACGTGAATTACGATTGCAGTATGTACTGTTCAAACCTATTCGAGGACTTGACAAAATTATTGGCGAAAAACGCTTTTCCGACTGTATCCGGTGTTTATCACACCCACCTTTTATCTTTGGACACGCTTTTGACTGTTATAGAGAATATTGAAAATCATTGTATCGAAGCGACAAAACTAAAATTTGAACGGAACAATTGCTTAAATCATAATGAGGAAGTGGAAACGTTACCATCTGACATTTTAGAGATAACTACGTCTAGGCAAAAAATATCAAAAAATGTGCCTACAAAAGAGGAATTAATGGCAGTCAAGAATATAAAAAAGGTAAATTCTTTTGATTATCACATCCACTAATACTTGATTGATTTTAAAGAAACTTATTTAAGTAGCTTTAAATATTGCATTATAGATAAGAAAAGCTTTATTCTTACTAGTTAGTTAGCACGAAAAAAAGGTACCTGGTTTTTGTACCATTAAAAAAGAGTACGTATTTTTCTAATCTGGCTAGGCAATATTGAATGTAATTCAACAACTATCATAATTATTTGTATGAAATATCGCCACAGTATTTCAGTTATGCAAATTATTAACAATTTTTTATTTATTTATTTGTTTAGTTANACTGGAAAGAGTGCCGCAGGCCGTCCATTGAATGAAAATATTAGAATTGCCATGGACAATGTTTTTTATTGCATAGAAAATAATGGCGATTGTCAATTCACGTTGGGTGAGTTGAAAGATGTGATGAAATATTACATTCCAGACGATAAAACAATAATAAGAAAAATGATTGCTTAATATTGGAGTAATACTGTAATTACCACGAAAACTAATATTTGACCAATACGTCGTATGAAGAAAAAACAACAAAATCATTGTGATGAACGTCTTCGAATTGTAGAAGCTACTGCATCAATAAATAATTAAAGAAGATATTCGTTCCATTACAATTTTTCACGACTCTTATCCACCACCAAGTCGAATGTTTGATAATATTAATGACGAAATTAATAATACTTTAACACATTTCTTGCATAAATTAACTGTGAAAAATAAAAAAGGCCAAACAAAAAAATTGAAGCAAAATCTACAGCCATAGCCCATGCTACAATGTCCGCGATCGTACTCGTCACAGCTGCCGTATAACAGGGGTTTAGTGTAAGAGAAGTACACGGAGCGGCATAGCCTAGTGGTTAGACCACAGCTTAGCATTCGGGAGAAAGGTGGTTCAATTCCGGGTCCGTCTACCTTGATCCAAAGTTCCTTGAATCATATAGGCAAATGCTGAAGCAGTAATATTCCATAGATAATCATTCATTCTCTTCTGTCTACATTCCTTCCGTCTCACCTTTCTCACTAAATAGGATCTTCCGCCCTACCTTCTGGCATAGTCTGGAGGAATTGCCCGCACACCAGCATTAGTGGCTGGTGGGAATGAGACACATAAAAGTTTTATAGAGAAGTAAGGTTTGGTCAAAAACTGGAAGATACTAGACCAAAAGAACCAAATTAACATAGTCCAAATCACTACTTCACCTGATTATTGTGCAAATAGTGGTAATAATTTATTAAATCCTTTTTTGATACTGACTTTGTTAAAAGTACTTCCGTTCGAAATAGGGATTCACGTGAGATGACGTCATCAGCTGTAGCAGCTCGCTGTTTAGTCTCGGACTGCTTCAAAATCGCAACGACCGAAAAACAAAATGCATTATCTCGGAAACTACTACTCGCAGAACGATATTTTTTAATTTGGGGTAGGTCGCGAAAATAATAAGTTTGGAAATATTTTCAACTCTCCATAGATTAGTCCAAGCAACTTATTTAACAATAAATAATTGTGATTACATACGATCGTCGATTTTTCCTATCTATATTCAACCCGCGTTAATAATTGTGACTAATCGTGCAAGGCATAGGTATACCTAATTACTTCTCTCTGGGGGTAGACCCATCAGTCTAGTCCCGAACTGAACGAACAAGCCCATATCTGCCCATGCATTGCTTATAACATAAAAATAAAAACATTTCTTAATGCCATCTTATTGGGCTAAATGAGTAGAGCATTTGAGCAAAATATAAACTTTGGAAATTGTTTAAACTATGTTAAATAAATTATTAAGATGGCTGAGATTGCGTTTCTCGAGGCGCTAAATTGCCAATCATGACGTTTTTCAAATATTTTAATTACATTACGTTTCCCTTCATTAAATAAAGGAGAAGTGGTATCGCATCCGGCTACGGCATTTAAAAATAAAATAGGCATGCTTTTTCGCTACCTACTGATCTATGCCTTTTTTTTAATATCTCGAAAACGATAAATTTTAGAAGTAGAAAAACATTATGAAGGTTTTAGATAGACCTTCGTAACTAGAATTGAAAACCGTTATAATATACGGGGCGTTCCACTTAAAATAACGAAATTGATTACAAGAACCGGTATAACCGGAAGTACATAGATCTCGTTATTTCAGTTGAGGGGAGCATATTCAATAATGCTTTTGTACACATTTTCAAAATTTAAATCGAAGTAGTTTCCAAAATATTCTAATGGGTAGTCACCATGAGACACCCCGTATATAGATTCTGTTTAATTTTATTAATCAATTTTCGTAGGAACGATGAGATTGTAATGCCAGCGGAACATACAGGTTTAGTAAAAGAAAATTACTTGTGGAAGGTATTACTCCGACGAGGATCCACGAAAGAAGGTGTCTATTATCATACAGCCAGTGACGATTTTGATGAAAATCTTTTTTCTTTAATTTGGGGGCCCGTGGTTTCTGCTTTATCGTTTGTGTTTAGCAAATCTGAAGATGTGAATGTTTACAAACGTGCTCTGAATGGTTTCGAAAGTTGTGCTTCAATTTCTGCTCATTTTACCAACACTAAAAACTTGGATATGCTCGTGTTAACTTTATGTAAATTCACAATGCTTCACAATACACAGCAAAAAGTTAATCCGGTAGCTTTTGGTGCGAGTCCGAAAGCTCAAGCTGCTTTTAAGGCAGTTTTTGCCATGGTACACCAGCACGGAGATAATGTCCGTGAAGGTTGGAAGCATGTATTGCTTCTGATTCTTTCGTTATATAATGCAAACCTTGTACCAAAGACATTTCTCGAAGTTGAAGATTTTACCGAGCCAGATGGCAAAATTTTGCTCATTTGCGAACCGGTTCAAATGCAGAAGCAAGATTCGAACATTTTCAGTTCACTCTACTCGTATATGGTATCTTCGTCCTCCTCTGAAAATCTAAACAATAAGATGCGAACGATAGAAGAGCAACAGGCTGAAAAATGTATTGAACAGTGTAATTTAGATCAACTAATTACTGATTCGAAATTCTTACACGAAGAAGCGCTTCAAGAACTAGTTAAAGCACTTATAGATCTTTCATGGGGACCAGATGTCGAAAAGTCCCTTGGCTGCACGTATAACGAAAACGTGACCGTGTTTTTCCTGGAACTGTTACTAAAAGTAGTAATTCAGAATAGGTATGTATACTGCATTCGAATTTTATATATTGGTGGGAATATATTTAACCGGCCATGTAAAAAATTAAGAATTATCCCTTCTACAAGGCACTAGCAACTTATTGCATACCACAATCTGTAATCCCGCTGGAACGTACTCCCCTACTTTTCCGGACTAAGCTAGTAGATTGTGACACCCATTTGCCATTTTTTATTTAGCTTCAGATGTCTAAAAATATTATTGTTGAAATTTTGGAAAACACCCGTCTACAGCTTTACAGCAGACCGGGATATTGTTTGGCATAGTGTGGTGGGTTTTTTGAACCCCTTATAAGTAGGAGTGCTATTATTATTTTTGTTGCCGTTATTATTTAGTTTGTTTATTAGAGATTAGCAGTAATTAAATCATTGGACTGAAAGGACGTTGTAATTGTGTCGGTTCGAGTAATGGCACATGAAACGGACGATTTTATAGGTAATACTGAAATCTCGTTCTGAGATAACATTACTTCAACAATTGTAGGGGAGTACAAGTTTCGCCTGTTGTTCGTCATAACCGCTATTAAACCTATCAAAATTCAATTTATTTAAAATGTATGTAAGAGGGTTCTTTTCATATCGTCGGTTAAACTCATTCCTATAGTTTACCATTGCATGATATCATCATGTTACATGTTAGTGCTGTTACATTTTATTTTGTAGCATATTGATAAGTGTTTACATTGTCGATTATACATATTTATCATTATTTTTTCTATTTAACGATGTTTTTACAAAGGGATCGTGTGATGTCGATTTGGCAAGTGGTTCATAATCATCTGTATACTTTGATAGTGAATGCTTCACATCTCGACTACCAGTTTCTTCTTGAGAGATCGGTAGTAGGACTTTTGCGACTTGCTATTCGGCTGATGCGTAATGAAGAGATGAGTCCTGCAGTGGTGCAATCATTGCGAATGCTACTCTTACTTAAAACTACGACCTTATTCAAGATATCTATACAGATCTCGTGTGGTCTTTATGAGTTGTTGAAAACATCTGCACAGAATATACACACGAACACAGACTGGAGTATCATATTCACGCTGCTAGAATGTGTTGGAGCTGGTGCACTACCTCCCAAACCTCTTTCCGACGAAATACTTGCCGAACAAGGTAATGTAAAATAAAAATAAACAATGCATTCGTGAATTAATTTTTTGAATTAACTTTACCCACTACAGATAATCTCACATTAATGAGAAAAAATTGCTGGGAATAGAATCGGGGCCCTAGTTTTTACGCACCAGTGCTGTACCACTACACTACAACGTAGTGGGTAAAGTTAATTGAATTTAACACTATAGAAAATGAAAGTGTCTCAAAAATAAATAAAACTGCAATTGTTACAGCATAACTAATGAGTAGATTATTTTGTATTAATATAAATTTCCGGAAAGTTTATAAATTCGATCTGTCATCTTTTAGAGTTAAAATTAGAAGGAAATGGGACAGGTGAAGAAGAAGTAACTGTTTCTGAAAAGGGTTACCAATCGGACTCAGAAGTCATTACGCCAGTTTCAAAAGACAGCTCTAGATCGCAAAGTCCCGTTGCTGCTGTGACCTGTACAAACCCTTCAACCCCAGTTAACACTCCTACGAATCATGGTGGATGGATTTTGGTAAAATATCGGTGTTTCATAAGTCTTCTGAAGTATTTAATGAACAATTATGTAAATAGTTAGGTGCAGAAGGTGAAATTCAACCCGTCATTGGCAGAACTCTTTCGGCAGATCAGTATGGTTTAGCACTGGACTGTAATTTGGGTCTCCATAAACCGAAATCACTTCTTAAATGCTGCGAAAGCCTAGCATTTCTAGTCCGAGACGTGGCCCATATAACACCCTATAATTTCGATAACTGTGTCCACTGTGTTCGCACATTCGTTGAGGCCAGTTTAAATGGTGGTATGCTTAAAAATTTTCTTAAATAATTTGCTAACTGAGCCTATGCAGTTGAAATTGCGTATGTATATTATTTCGGACAATAGAGAAAAATATTTTTTGTTATCAGTAATGATTTATAAAAATATTATTTGATACCTAAAATAGATACCAATTTCAAATTTAAATATCCGTTAGTTTTTTTGAATTTGCCTTTTCTTTTTTAATTGTCAGGTAAAATAAAAGATTCAACTTCAACTAGAGAATCGAGATCAAGGAAGATGTCAAGAACAAGAAGCAGTCATGGAAGAAGCCCCGCCACTAGCAGTCCAGATGAAGACGATAGTGAAGATGAATATGTTCCTAGTGGTTATTATCAAACTTCAATACAGGTAAAAGTTCATAACTTATTAGTTCATTATTTAAATAAGGAATTAATCCCTAAAATACAAATATTAATAAGTAGGTAATTTTCGGTAACATTTTTTTGATGTGGTATTTTTTTAAGTTACTAGATTTGATGCACACGCTGCATACCAGGACAGCTCAAATATTTAGATGGTGGGCGGAAGAAGGAGGTGAAATAGCCAAAGAAACATCGTTATGGGGTCAAGGCTGGTGCCCTCTCCTGCAAGGTATCGCCAGATTATGCTGTGATAATAGACGTCAGGTATATTAAAAATGAGTATTTTTTAATTATTAAGATTCCATAATAGTAATTTTTAATTATTTTTTTAGGTTCGAATGAGTGCGATAACATATTTACAACGAGCTTTATTGGTTCACGATTTACAAACATTGAATGGTCCTGAATGGGAAGCTTGTTTTCACCGGGTTTTGTTTCCACTTCTTTCTATACTTTTAGAACCTATTGGTCCTAAGGATCCACAATTTTTAGAAGAAACAAGAATACGAGCTGCAACTCTTCTTTCAAAGGTAGAAAAAAAAATTAAAAATGTTTATTTGCATTCGACTTTAGAATATTAACTTTTTAATTATATTATAACTCGACATACGTCCGTGCGAATAAATAGTACAGTGATGTTTTAACGACTTGTTATATTGTTTCACAGTTGTACGACTTTTAAAACGTTTTTGTTATTTACGATGAAATTTCGTTAACCCATTAAACGAGCAGTCGAGTAGTTATTGACCCTGCCGCGTTAGCAGAGAGCAGTAGATAAAGAGAGTAGCGCTATCACCCAACCGGCGCCATATTTACTCCACTTGGTCATATACGGTATAGGTATATATATGAGTTGTACGATGGCTCTGTAAAATGAATCGTCGCCCTGAGCTTATTTTTCAATGTTTTTCGAATTTTCTTTAACTAATCGAATGTCCATCTTCTGTTAGTTTGACAATCGGAGTATACTTGACCGCCAAGTCGGCATTTGTCAATTTAATAAAAAATAATAAACTTTTTCAATTTAAACTACTTACAGCGTAATAAGAGAAAAATTATCTAAAAATTCACCAAATTAATATAAATTAACTACATGGATTTTGCTAAAATGAGATGATATATCTTAATGAGTATTAGTGTGGTTCTTATTTTGGATATTTTTAATATATAATGTTCATTAAAGTGAAAAGAAAACCAGAAATATTTACGTTCGAGAGTAAGCAGCATTTTGTGAAATAGTATACTATGCTACAAGTGCAGTAAGTTGTCGATTTCCCACGAGTGCGCTCATTTGCTCGAGTGGGCGATTGACAACATCGCTCGTGTCGCTTTTATTTTGTGGATCTAAACATAATCCTTAATGTTTTTAATGATACATGTCAAAGGTCACGAACATAATGAATCGTTTTTGAAATGAAAATAAACATAATTCATTGTAATTTTTTACAAAAAAAATAATTTTTAAATAATAATTGATAATTTGTTTATTTTCTTTAATAAACTAACTTTCTTAATCGAAAATAGTAGTGGAATATTCTTACTGTAGCCGCTATGCATTTTGTGCTGTGAGTCAAAAATAGTGTGGAAAAGAGTGAACATAAGAAGTGTACTCTTTTACAACTATTTAAATCGAATCTTCTTGTAGACAACTTCCTAAGCTGCAAATTTAATAACCAGTTTTTCGTTGAAAGTGGCCGTTAACGAGTTGTTTTGTTATCTTGACCTCACGTAATATTTAATGCGACACATGTATCGGTAAGGATTTTTGGGATTTTATTTAGAATTACAAAGGGAAGGTTAATATGGAAAGCTAACTTTCTTGTAATGTTTCCAAAGTTTGGTCTTTTTTTCATTTTTATTCCCTGAAAGTAATATTTATTATTTGCAAGTACCACTACATTACATTATATTTCATTTTTATAAACAGAATTCTAAACAAGTAGTTATTTTTGTTCGTAGGTATTCCTTCATCATTTAACTCCTTTATTGTCGTTGCCAACATTTTCGAATTTGTGGTTAAATATTCTGGATTTTATGGATAAATATATGCATGCAGATAAGAGCGATTTATTATATGAAGCAATTCCAGAATCACTAAAAAATATGCTTTTGGTTATGGAGTCGGCAAATGTGTTTAAAGGAAGAAATGACTCTAGAAATCAGCTTTGGTTCCTTACGTGGGAGAGGATATCAATATTTTTGCCAAATTTAAAACAAGAATTATTCAACGAAAGAGAACAGACTTGGAACATCGAACAGAAGGTACGGCATTAAAGTCGAACGAACACGCTATTTATTTCTTACAATGACAATAAAATCTAAAAGTCTACTTCAGTTTTGATTACTTTACAATACTGAATCCTGAAATTGGTGGGACATTTTGCACTTAACATAAGCATAGTGTTTTATGAAAAACATTGTTCTACGCATGTGCGAGTTTTCAATTGTCAGAATCTATCTTTACTATTTTAAAATTATTATTTAAAGAGAGTGTGTGTGGGGGGGGGGTTGATTGGATGGGTGGGTGGATAAGTTAGTGCCTGTGTGCTTATGTGTGTGTTTACTGGTGTTGTAAATAATTTTTCTAATGGGAGAATAGGGCCATAGGGGAATCATCCTTAAAAAAAGTAACGCACCTTGGCAATATGTGAACGGTAGTTTTGAAATTTAATAAAATTACAATTACCTATCCAGAGGATATTAATTTACCTATTAAAGTTTACATATTTATATAACGTTAATTTTTTATTACTTTTGTGTTCTTAATACCATGTTGAGGTGTACTTTACATAGTTCTGCATACTTCAGTGGGTGTAGTGGCATTGTTCTACAATCGTCATTGTATACATTTTTCATCTATGTAGTTGTTTAGCTGTTATCGCAATAATTTTTCTATACCAATTGCCAATTCACGTCCAGAGCCGGGCTTCGGATTACAACTTCGTCTGACTTTCTTACAATTTTTTTTGTCCTTGAACCACGTTGTTTTACTCACCATGTGATTTTCTATTCCATCTAGTTAACACCCTCTAAATCTTGCTACTTATACGCTACTATACCCTGTATTTGTAGAACCAGGCCTACTCGGGCATACCATCCTATCCCTGTAGTAGGCAACTATTAAACAATATGTACACTCAACTTCCTCTGAATAATAAAAAATAACTAACTCTGCTTTGACAACTGCAACTCACGCATGCATTGAGTAAGATGCTTAGCCGGTAGTTTCATGTTTATCGAAGTTGCAATCCACATCACAATGGAATTTAATTTGTAAATAAGTTTATTTTTTAACAGAACATGATTGAAAACAATTCAATGAATATGCATCCCCAATCGACCACAATTGTGACTCAACATAACGTGGAAAATGCTACCCGTTCGAGTATAATTCTCCAACCACCTTCTTTGGGAAAGAACGTGGCTTCGAGTTTGTTCTCACATTTAGGACAGGTATGAAATTGTTAATATCAGGGCCCCTTTGAATCTTATTTGTTTATAAACACCTTTTAGAATATCGTTTTTCTAGAATAGTATATAATGTATTCATATGAGACAGAAAACTGAACGAATCGTAAATGTCAATGCACGGCAGGGACATCATCACACATGAAATTGAACTTATTTATTGTTAATATCAAGAGTAATTTTTTATGAGATTTCAGGTATGCACATGAAGAGTAAGCAAACGCATGCATACTCTTAGTAAGAAGAAGAAATAGTAAATAATAAATAATTCCTCTTAAAAATAAAAGTTCCACTTTTGGCGCACGTACTTTTTCCATGTTCCCTTCTTTTGTTATGCAAAAATTTATGTATAAGCCAAGGTTCAATATTAAATTTAATTAAAATTAAATAAAATAGTTAATAGTTTATAGTTTCACCAATTTAAAGTTAAAATTAGTGTAATCGTCCACTCGCGTTTTTTTTTTCTAAATTTATTTTATACGTTTATCAAAAAAGGTGCCACAGAAAATTTGAATTTAAGTTTAGGCTGCTAAAGTAACCGCAATATTTTATTATATGTAATTTAAAAAAATGTTTTCGTATGAAATACTAAGCGATTAATCACTATATATATTTTGCCATTTCTGACCTTTTATCGTAATTTTTTTACACAGATGGTTTCGACACCTATTGTGCCACCAGAAAAGGCAGTTAGTGAAACGTCTCTTTCATCAAATCCTCTCAAAAGCCCAGAACATTCTTCAAATTTATTGGTTTACACATCAGCAACCGAAGAAGCCCCTCATGTGTTTCCTGTTTTGTATAGTTCTCCAAAAGCAGATACTACATCATTATATGGAGAGTATATTAAGAACCCCTACCATTCAGTTGATGAAGAAAAGATGACGAAAGAGGTTGACACTGAAGAGAAAAGCCATAATTTTGAACCCGGTAGTGTCAGTTTATTATCAAGTTATTTCGGTACGATTGACTCTGGAACAGATTTTGCATTTCCAGAATCAAAAACATTTCTTGGTTCTAATGAGGTAACAGCTGAAAATATTAGTTTTAATTGTGAAAATAACATTCCAGAAGAAAATATCAAATTAGTAATTAACTAAAGCTTTTCAATTTATTGTGTAATGCCCATTAAAAGTATTTAATTTTTAAATTTATACATATAAGTACGCTATAAAAAGTGGTACATACTAATTGAAAATGTATAGTCTGTTATATATTTTTAGCAAACCATAAACATTTTATGCTTTTCTGTATATAGAGGAATGAATTAATGATGTATGTATTTTTAAATATATTATTTTAAATCTATAATTTAATTGTATATATTTAAGGCAGAGATGTTGTTATTGATGGTTGAGCTGTTAATAGGTAATATGAATGTATTGTTACTCAAACAAAAGTGTAAACTGATTGTTTTGTTATCTGTGCTCGTAAAAACAATAAAAAATACTAAAAGTTTCTTTTAATAACGAATGAATTTTAATTGACTAATTTGCTTAAACATCAAATATAATCAAAATCAATACATCTGCAGTAATGATAAACTTTTTGTGAACAAAGCCTTCAGCGACTGACTCTTAACGTTGGACCATTCTCAAAATTCATAAATAATAAAACCACTAAAAATACTAATGTTATAAATTATAACTATAAGAATTATATAAAATGGCGATTATTTATATAAAAACAAATACGTTGTTTGTTATCTGTGAATTATGACCCGTTTACGTTATTACTGGATAAATAAAATTATGTAAAATAATGTCAAAGCGAAAAGTGACATAAGTAATTCCCCCATAAAAATATTTGTAAAATAGAAAATATTCCTTCATGTTTCCATTTAACATTTGTGTGAAATCCTACAAATGGCGCGGTAAACGCCATCTATAGTACAATGCTACATTTTACGGATCACTATGTATGCAGGCGTACCTCACCACTACGTGAAAGGGTCAGATGCGGATCGCGATTTCGATCTTGTTGGATCCATCAGCGCGTCGCAGACAGCTTCGACAGAATACAGACCAACTTTTACTTGCTGTCTTAACATTTGTGTGCTTGTATTATTGTTGTGTTTGATCGATTTTGTATTTTTAATCTTTGAGCTTTTAATATTTAACTGCATCACCAATTTTAAGTCAAAAAAATGTTAATTTGAGAACAAATGCTGTACTAGAGTTAATTTTCAAAAAAAATGTCGAAGCAGTGAAATGATATTGTATTCATATTACCTATCTGCCCTCAGTCCAGTCATTATTGTACAAAAGTATTTATTCTTGTTCAAAATATTTAACAGCAAGCGGAGTATACCACCATGTAAATTGGGCTTCAGGGTGTAAAATATCAAAAATGTCTCCAACAAATGTCAGTTTTTGTCCCGTTTTTCAGATTTATCTCAAAGACTGTCAGAGTAATCGTTAATGCCCAATGAGATATGTTGAGAATTGCAAAACTTTTAAAATGACACGTTTTAGTTGGAACTATTTTTACATATTGGTAATTCTAGAAAACTTCATAACTATCCTAATTTATTATTTTCAGCATCGGCCTTCCCGAACAAAGTCGTGACTATTGTGCATAATAAGTAAGACAAAGAGGTATTCTGTCAGATTTATAGATTTCGCAATTTACAGTATTCTGACAAGTACTTTTGCATAGGCCATTCTATCTCGCCCAGTTAACATATGCCAAATTTTCGAACATATTTTATTAAAGTTCAAAAACACTGGACAACAAAATTTAAGTTATTTGTTGTATTTTGTATGAAAAGTCCATTTTTTTGTTAACTTTGGGGCGGTGAATACAAAAATGGTAATGATGCTATCCTTTTGTGAATTGTTTCTGAAGCATTTCTAACATGTGTCCAACAGTAGTGGGCAAACATGGAAGCATTCTAGTTTCCCTGGTATTTTTTTTCTATTGTT
Organism: Agrilus planipennis; assembly: GCF_000699045.2. Classification (NCBI taxonomy): domain Eukaryota; kingdom Metazoa; phylum Arthropoda; class Insecta; order Coleoptera; family Buprestidae; genus Agrilus; species Agrilus planipennis. The sequence continues at coordinate 22,455 of NW_020438877.1, read as the reverse complement.
CATATATCTTGAGGGAAGCGTTCGCTTTACTACAGCTTTGCAGTTGTAAGGAAAAACGTGCAGGTGTGATTGTAGGAAATAGATTTCTAGAGACATATAGCAACTCATTTTTTGGTACGGTGACAGTATATTTTCCAAAAGAAATTAGTGACCACGAAACGAAAGTCATTCCAAGCATTTTTTCAATATCTGTCTTTCAGAATATTTCGAATCTCAGGCACAACAAAAATACCTTCCTTAATTATAGCTTCACTTAGCCTTGGGAATTTCTGAAGCAAGTACTGAAAATCTGACACTGAATAGAGATAATCTCTACTAAGTTTTTCTTCAGGCTCAACTTGATATGCAGTGGTGGCAAATTGTAATATATTAGGATTTCTTAATAGCGGGTTGTGAAATAAAATATTACTAACTAATTGATTAATAGTATATTGTCTATCTGCACAGGACATAACACGACTGAATTGCTAGGAGGGGTACAAGTACACACTCACTCATACAGCGTGCGCTCTAACCTTGATATACTACATATCCCCCTTTATTAAAATTAGAAACATGGTCGTTATGATATAAATACAAAAGGTACAAAAATGTGAATGTCTTATTATTAATACAATTATTTTTTCGCTTTGTTCATTAATCTAAGTGATCTTCTAGGACACACATAATTTTTATGCATATTTTTTACGTTGGAAAGTTTCGTACTTACTCTCTCCCCCTCTTACAGACTTTCATTTACCTTGGTTTTAATAATTTGATTCGTGTGTTTCTTTGAAGTTGAACCATCGCTAAATTTCACATTATAAGTAGAAAGTGATTTTTTTTAATGATAACGGCTTCTGATCTACCTTTCGAACCTGATCTAAGATTTTTATACATACACTTTTTCTCCTAAAGCTAAATCCCATCCTCGTCGCCAAATTGTAATATATTGGGATTTCTTAATATCGGGTTGTGAAATAAAATATTACTAACTAATTGATTAATAGTATATTGTCTATCTGTACAGGACATAACACGACTGAATTGTTAGGAGGGGTACAAGTACACACTCACTCATACAGCGTGCGTTCTAACCACGATATACTACAGCAACAAAATCCTTTTGAAGTCTACCAATGCCACATGTTTTACATTCTTTTGGTCCATTCACACAAAAAACAGCAAAACTTAATGGATTCACATGGGTTAAAATGGTTATTTCCATTATTTTAAGTTATAGGAGCTTGGTACTCCGTATATGGGGGGACTCCCATAGGGACCCCCCATGGGGTGTTGCCAAGTAGTGCAATATTGCTTTTACTTGGGAAAAACGTAATGTTAAAGAAAAAAACAAGCAATTCAAGGGTGAAGCTTTTTTTTAATTACAAGTATAATTCACAACCAACGTTTCGGCTTAAGGTAAAAAGAAGTAAAATGTAAGTTAGTTTAAGAATAACAATTAGAGTACTGTGAAACTAGTAAAACATACATAGTCGAAATTATACAAAGCTTTTAAAATAATTCTCTTCAAAAATCCGTTTGTGACCTATCCCAACACAATGTTTAACTAGAGCAGTTCCATAATGCTGTTGGAGTAGTATATATTCATAAATCATTTTTATGTTCAACGATTCTGACCCTAAAAAGTGTTTTTGTTTGTCAAGTGTAGCATTTGTTGCAATTGTAACATAAATTATATAAATCAAGTTGGTTTGTTTTCGTGTTTAGTAAGCCGATAGGATTAACGCTACTTTCACACATACGGTTTTCTAACGGCAACCGTGCCGTGCCGTGCCGTAATTTCGTTTGCTTTGCGATCACACTGCACACGGTTTTTCACTTCGGGTTTAGTTTTGTTTTGATACGTGACCAAAATGGACGAAAGAAAAAAACGCATGTTGTAATAAAAGCTATTGATAACGATAGAATTGAATACAAAAGAATTTGAATACACTGTTCCAAATATTTTCACAGAAAATAATAGAAAGACAGATACAAAAGAATTCGAATAGAAATATTTACAAAAGGGTGTAATATAATGTTTTGCCAAATATATGTTTTAAATTAAATATAGTGGTGTTATCCGCCACACTATATAATTTCTTCTGTTAACTGTACAATTCAGAGAGAAAAACGATCCTGAAAACAATTTTTGCCGTGTGAACACACGGCACGTGTGAATACTTCTATACACTTGCTTGTCTCACTGTTGTCGTGCACGGCTACGGCGCCGTGCCGTTGCAGTCCCCATGCCGTGCTGCGACGGCAGCAAACCGTGTTGTGTGAAAGCTTGCATATAAACCAATGTATTATTATTATACACGGCACCGTTGCCGTACACGGTCACTGCAAAAAACCGTATGTGTGAAAGCAGCGTAAGGGCGAAAATTATGTTATGCTGGTAATGTTCCGTAACACCTACAAAAAATTGATTTTTTTGACTTTATAATCTTTGTAAGTGCCATGTTCTTTGTTAATTCTTTGTTTCATATGTATTTACCTGAAGAAGCTGTTTCACTATAAGGCGAAATGTTGGTTGTGGATTACCTATATTTTTAATTAAAAAAAACTTCACCCTTGAATTGCTGAAAGATGTTTTAAATTTTATTTTAAAGGTTTTATAACTTTAGATGATGGTATATTCTAACTGCAGTTAATTGTTTTTAATTATGAAATAAATTTATACAAATCTTTTTTACCTCTACCATCTAGGAATTTAATTTCCATTACATTCGAACTTTTTGGTCATTTTGATTGATAAAGTTACGTAATGGATGACATTAACAGATTTTTTAACTGTCAGACATTGACAATATATTCTCAACCATGTCTACGCAATTTTCGCTTAAAAGCGATGGCGATGAGACTGTTAAATTAGAAGGTTCTAAAAACACAACAAGCGTAACTACTTCGAAATCGAAGAAACATTTAAAACCCATTTTAACGCGAAAGGTTGTCGATACCCAAAAGGTTTTTTTTAACGGAGAAGATGTGACTCCACTTCCTTTAAAACAAGCAGTTGCTAGTTTTCATAAAGCGTCTTTTCTAATGGATCGAAAGCATTCTCAGTTACGTCGAAGTAGAAATGAAAGCCAGTCTCATACTTTACTCGCACCAACTATTACACCTTCTTCTATGCGTCTTGCATCGGAATCGATTTCAAAGTTTCATTCGGAGCTAAGGAAACAGGACATAGAGGCAGGCAGTTTATTAATGCCTACAACAGTAACCTTTATGAGTTTAATCGAAGACGTCATGATGAAGCAAGTAGAACTGCCGACAATTGTAACAAGAGGGTCAATAAAAACCATTGAAGAGGAAGCTGATTACGAATTGCTATCTGCAATTGTTCATGGAACATATAAGTCCTCAGCTCCAATTACTATTACTTTGGTTGAGACTCCTACCGAGTATGTTTTCGAAATGCCTAGTAAAACGGTAGAAATCAATACTCCAGAAGGTATAATTCAATTTATAACTCATTATATGTATTTTATAATCTGTTTTAATCTAAAACCTTTCAACTCAAACTTACTCAAAATAAATTAAAATTTCAATTTATAATAAATTTAAAATTTTCACGAGTAAGTGTTACAACTATTTTGCTTTGGACTAGAAATAAACTTTTAGGGGATTATATCGACACCTATATTATAACAATGTAATGTAAACTAAGAAGTTACAAAACTTAAATCTATTCTTTTCGAACTTCCCCTTCCACTATGAGTCCTGGTTAAGTTTATGAGCCCTCCTACAAAAGGATCAGAATGATATATTTATTTACTAATTTAACAAAGATGGTATTATCTGATTAACAATCAAAAACACATTTTAATATAACTATATAAAAGTAAATGATTTAGTACGTAATTTCACATTTTATTCCAGAAATGATACAAAAAGCATAAAACAAATTTTAATATATTACATAAATGTAATTACTTAAAAATATTTTGAAAAATAAACAAAATATAACAGAAATTGAACTACAATGGGAATAAATGGAAAATTTGTAAATTCCTTTCAAAACCATTTGGCATAAATAGAAAAATAATTGCTTCCATTCACAATAATTCCATTAATATTTACATAGGAAAAATTTCCATTAATTTTCAATGGGAACCAATGCAAAATTTATAAATTTTATTTAAAACCATTCAATATAAATGGAGAAACAAGTGTTTCCATTTGGAAACATTCCATTAACCGTGTAAGATTAAAATATGAGTCAAATAGGAAATTTGGCGTAAGTTATACGAAAGGAAAAAAAAAAGAATAACAATTCGGTACCTAAAAATGGAAGAGATCTGGTTTGAGATAATTAAAACTTATTAAAAAATGGAGAAAAACGTGCCGAAGTTAATGTGGTTGTCAAAGCATGCTGTAAAAATAATAAACAAGACATTATTTGGAATAATAATGTCACGTAATTCATATTGTTTTTCGTCGAAAAACCTCATATTTCATCTTGATTAAAAAGAATGCCATTTAGTTACCACTAACAATAATTAAAGGTAAAAAATAAAGAATTGTCAATAGGATTTCCATTGGGTTCAGGAATGCAATGCATGGAACGCAATGGAAAATTTGGAAATTTTTCCTACAGGTAAGTATCGAGAAGTTCTTTTTAATGAAATCGTAAAGAAGGTTAAAATACGTTCGGCAAATATAACAGGCAATTTGGGCTTTGAAAATTCGAACGTGTTAGTGGACATCTCTCTCCATTTTACTTACTGCTTGCAGAGAAAAGAAGAGCTCCCAATTGGTGAATATATCCAATGGGAGTCATTTTAAAAATTTTCGGAAGTTTATCTACCTGCTAGTAGTAACCGAACAATTCTAAAATTGTCATTTCGAAATATTATGAACAGATAACACTTACGGAATCCATACGTTAGCTATTTGTCAATTTTGTTTCTAACAAAAAACATTGACCAGAACTTATAATTCATATTTGTAGAATAGTGAAAGAAATTTTGTTTCTATCGGGCAACACCACACGGCTTGTTTCGCTGTCTTGTGATATGGACCGTATCTTGTTGGAGCATCGCAGTTCTTACGTTATTTTTGTGTTTTGCTTACTGACGCTTTATATTGAGAGTAAAAAGCATGAGGATCTGGGACTTCCATTTTATAAACTTTTAATGAAAAATTGATTAAATTATCTATTTTAAGCTATCTCTACCAGTAGTTATTTATTTTTATTTTTTTTTGTGTCAGGAAAATGGGTGGAGAAAGACAATGATCATTACGAATATTTAACAGTAGGAAAAGGTCGAAACAGAAAAATGGTCCATCAAGAAACGCAAACAATGGAAAAACTATTAAAGAAACGGAATACAGACCAGGAAGAAGATCCTAAGGAAAACGAAAGAAAAGTTGCGAAACGTACTTGTACGTCACCAATCAGGACAAGAGAAAACTTTTCTTACGTATCCTACTATGAAATGTATGATACGTATCAAGAATTGGCAGAAAAAGAAAAGGAAGAGCTGGAGCAAAGAGACCAAGTCGTTCAGATGACTGACAAACAAAAGGGCGACGAAAAGAAATCGACTAAAGAAGATCATCTAGACGTCGCAGAAAGGGAAATAATCAAGCTCTCACAAAACGAACGTTTTTTCGAAGCTGCTTGCGTAATTGAAAGACTTCTTGCAAATAATCTTTTCAATTATCAGCAAAAAAGATATAGAGGAATTATCAAACCTGATCCGTTTCGTGAAGATATTGAATATAAATACAGGTTGAACCATTTGTGGACATACGCAAACGAAAATACCAATGGTACTTTTATTTATATATTTTACTAGATGTTACCCGCGGCTTCGCTCGCGTTGATGTTTTTTTATAGATTTCCATATAAAGGTATTTAAAAATTGCAAATAATATTGTCACTATTTTTAAATTATTTAACTAATTGCTATCTACTTAACATTTCTATTATTAATTAGTTATCAATTCGCCACTATATAAACACTTTGTCACTTCTTTGTATCGCCTCGAACTCGTTCTCGTACCCCTCCACTCGATTTCTCGACAACTATTAATAGAGGCTAATCGTATCCTAGAATGATCCAATACACACCATCTAGAAACCTGGTCTTCTTTTTCACCATGTATATTGGGTTGCTTACATACATGTGACAATATTTAGGTTATTAGTATTGTATATTTCAAAACTCCGAATAATTTACGTATATAAGCAGTAAAGGCATGCTCATTTCGATTTACCAAGCTCTTATACTCATGTCGAGAGATTGAGTTGATATGCCAAACGACCACATACAATTCATTTCAAGCTATTAGAGATATGCCTTTATCTAGATGCGCTATCAAAATTGAAACTATTCCTGCCTTGCTCACGTTTAGTGTTTATTCATTTTATTCACCCTTTACATCTCTAACCGTTTGAAATGAGTTATAAAACTAATTTTTTTATCTTTCGGGAACAGAATTTTTTCTGGATAAAAGGTACCCTATGCTATTTTCTGTGCCCCTAACAATGTGCGTACAAAGTTGCATGAAGATCGGTTGAGTAGTCAAGGCATGAAAGCGTAACACGGTCTCCTCATCATTCGCCTATAACATCACATTTCGAACAGCTTCTACAAAGTAGAACCCGCCGGGAATCGAACCCGGGACCTCTGGCTTTACGCACCAATGCTCTGATCACTAAGCTACGAGAAATGACAATAGCAATCACGTCAAACCGAGCCCACAAGGTTACAGATTCGTCGATTTTTTACTAATGTAATTATATATACTAAATATATGAAATACATTTTTTTTTGTTTATTTTAACCTCGTGGAGGAGAAATCTTCTAAAGACACCCCCCAAGGGGGATAGTGTCGGATTCACTCCTGGTGGGAGCGCCTACCGACTAAAAACCCTCCTCGGGATGGTAGTTCAACCTAGTGGTTATGACTACCGGGAGAAGATGGGAGAAGTTTGGGGAAGGGGAAAGGGTTGAGTGGGAGATAGGTATAGAGTTGAGGGAGGGGGTTGGGATGAAATACAATGACATTTAGTATTATTAATAGTGGTTAATATAAAATATTAATGTGAAAATTCATTTTCAATTTTCCATCCAGTACAAACCACCTTAGGTTGGTGAGGGAAAATTTTTGTTGATGTTGTCACGGGTTCGATTCCCGGCGGGGGTGTGACACCAGCAACAAAAATTTTCCTTCATTAACCTGAGGTAGTTTGTAGTGGACGGAAAATTAAATGAATTTTCTTATTAATATTTCATATTAAGTCTTTCTTTTATCTCATCTAATCTTTTCAGAGCGTTGTGTAAGTTGCGGAACTCACAATCCAGCCAACGATGATCTTTTCGCTGTTGGTTTCGGAAAATATTATTTCACTGACGTCTGTAAAGGAATGGTCATGATATGGAGCATAAAAAATCCTGTTCAGCCTGAAAGAACGTACAACTTCGAAGTACCTGTCACTTGTTTATCGTTCAGCTCATTAAATCCTAATATTCTGGGAATTGGGTTTTATGATGGAAAAATTGTAATAATTGACACCACTCACAGACATTTAGAAATTGCTGCCGAAAGTGGAGAAGACTCTCCATCACATGTTCCAGTTTGGCAGGTTATGACGACATCTATAATTAAAAAAATCGCTGTTCCTTTCTTTAGATCTGCTTTTTTTTTCAAACATTTTTCCAAGTTTATTTGATAAAAAACGTGTAGCCCAAATTTAACGTCAGTAGAGCGTCAGAGGTCTAGTCTCTTATCTTACTATGTATTTCTTTTGGCACTTCTGCTTATTAGATTTTGCCTGTCATTACTTAGACTATGCCCCTCTACCCCCCCTTAAGTAGGTAGGTGTTTTTTGTTTTTTTTTTCATCATTTGTACTCCTTTCTGTAATGAGCTCATCTTCGCATATACACTTTTATTAACAATCTTTTTTTGAATTTCCAAGTTAACCGTTTGCGAGTACAGAAGAGATTTCTTTTAGTTAAAAGAGTTTGATTACCAGTACTGAATTTAAATGATTGAGACTGAAATGCTGTGTATCATAACTCTTCGAGCTTGCATCAAACAATTCACTAACTAAAGAGAAACTCATTCATAAATACGAAAATTTTTTGGTTTTATGTATAACCCAGGCCTTAACTCACCAATCTTTATAAAAATGTGTGTACAGATAAACGGTTTCTCGGTTTGAAGACATTCTTAGTGAGAAGTATTTTATACTTTTTTTGAATAGTATTCATAACTATATGTGCTATCGTATAAGCTTTAAAATTTATGACGAACTAATAAGTACTGTTTTTTTTTTATTAATATTCAATTACAAAATTTTGTTTCTCTCAGTTTTAGGTTATGGTACAGAAAAAAATTGCATGGAGACCTGGGCAATAGACATCTTTAAAAATTGCTTGCGTAAGAACCCCTCCCATCAAGCCACCATTCTGAAAAATTCGTTTTTTAAAACATCTCCACAACTGCAACTCACACTTTTTCTTCTAAAAGTTTCGTCAGCCATAAAAGTCGAAAAGTTAATGACAAAAAAGCATATTTAACAATAATAGCGGTAAATACAGGGTGTTTATGTAATAATTAGCAAGCTTACAAAGCAAGAGTGAATGTTTGGTGATCCCAAAGTCCATCGTTTTCGAGAAAAATTTGTTTGAATGTAATCAAGGGTCAGTTCGTGCAGAACAATCGTGTATGACCGCTGCAAATGAAGTACTCCAAATAATTTTTGTAGTGTTCGTATGTATGTGTGTGTATTTTAACAGGTGTTGTAATTAATTTTTTCTTTTGGGAGGATAGGGCTATTAACGAACACCCATAAAAAGGATAATGCACCTTGGTTTTCAATGGTGGTTTCAAAATTTAATAAAATTACTATTACTGATGCAGACAGTAATAATTTAGAAAATGTTAATTTTTTCTTTCTTTTGTGTTCTTGATACCATATCGAGAGGTGTACTGCATACTATCATCGATGAACAAAGTAGTTATTTCATTAACTCTTTACGGAATGAGCTTCTAAAGATTATTATCTATGTGTAGAAGCGTAGTAGTAGTCTGTTGATATTTACTTTATTGGTCGTTCCACAACCGTCATTGCATATATTTTTTTCCAATGTAGCTGCTTAGTTGCAATTTCTCTATACATTGCCAACTTTGTCTGGTTTACTTTCAATTTTTTTGTCTTTTGACCACGTTGCTTTACACACCATGTGATTCCCTATTGCATCTAGTTAATAATGTTGCGGGGGTCGCTTGGCGTAGGGGCGGTTTACCATTCAAACACCCGTTTTCCCTTTACTGCCGTATATTCAGCACACAACCATTGTCAATTTATTGGGTAAGAGTCATGAGACACTAAGGGAAAATGAGTTAAACGATCGTACCTTCACCTTTCTTCGACCTTCGGGAGGAAGCCATCCGTTGCACGGGGATCCGGTGATGCTCTTCTCGTGGTGAGATTTCGGTACAGGGTTGCAATCATCAACCCAGCACCAGTCTATGATGTATCACCTCTTCTTTCTGGTTTCACGCCCGCTTCGCGGACCTCACTTAATCTCCCTCGCGGACTTCACTTTATCCGTCTTTGCTCTTTATAGGATCCCACACAGTGTTTGTTTTCGTCCTCGTCACATAGAACTTTTTGAATTTTGTCTCGACTCACAATGGTCGCACTTCCATGTATCGGTTCCTTATAGCAGTTTCGCGTTGCTCAAAATCGACCGAATATATCCCGGAACCATAACAAACGCAACTGCGTACAATAGTTCCGCGTTTTGAAAGTTACGCAAACCCAATTCCAGGAAAATATAATTTTGAAAATTACGAACACTGTATGACTTCCAAAGCTTACTCCTTATTTCAGAAACACTCTTTCTAGATAGAGAGCCTTTTGTTTAACGATTTTAAGAGCTGATACTATTATTATCAAGTCAAAAGATTATTTAAATGATACCAGACGGTTTGTATAAATTATTTGTACGAAAATATTTCAAGAAACTAAGTCCATACCCCTTTTTCAAGTATAAGGCTTAGGAAGGGAGTTGCCCCAGAAAAGTCACCTACATTATCATCATAAGGTCGTTAGTCCTAAGACTGGTTGGACACGCACCTCCACCCTTTCCTATCCTGAGCTAATCTTCGCATTTCCCCTAAACTGAAACAACCCACATCCTTAACTATTTGCGAACAGTAATCTAATCTAGGTCTACCTCTACAGCTCTTAACTTCTATTTCTGTCTCTAAAATATATTTCTGACTAGACCTTTATGCCTGAGAAGGTGTCCTACCAACATATCTCGCCTTTTTCTTATTAACTTCCATGACTCTGTTCACAAATTCTTTTTAATACCTCTTCATTTTTAACCTTCTCTATCCACGGTATCCTCATCATTCGCCAGTAACACCACATTTCGGACGCTTCTAACAGTTTCTTTTCTGCCGCATCTACCGTCGATGTTTCACATCCGTACAGCGCCGCGCTTCAAAAATACACCTTTAACAATATTTTTTCAATTTCTAAACTAACCGTTCGCAAGCATAGAAGTGGCTTCTTTTTATTGAAGGTTACTCTACCCTGCGCTACCCTTCGCTTTATATCTCTACAACTCCTTCCGTCCTGACTTATCTCACTTCCATATTAAACTTACATTTTAAAAAACAATTTACTGCCTATCGAAAATGTTAACATACCTTCTTTGACTGGCCTACAATCAAACAATTTTTAAGGAACCTGGTTACTTAAGTCTCTATACGATTTTTACAAGCCATAATATAAAATCTACTGAAAACACTAATGTCAAATACACGCGTTAAGATCAATACTCATATATTATATTGTTCCTTTTAGTTGGTTTGGTATCCGCCAAAAGACTCAGAGGGTGAGCAAGAAATGGTCATGGGGGCATTTCACGACGGCAGAATTTGTATGTACGTAAATACTGGCAATTTATATTTAAAATGTGATCAAATTATGCGTCTCACAACACCCGAGGGCAAACAGAAGGGTCTTTACACTTTAAGACAGTGCCGACCAAAAGGACTGCAATGTAACGAATACGTACCCGCCATGGTGGTAAGAAGACATCCAAAAAACAAGTACTATTACTACGTTGCCAGCAATGAAGGAACGGTACATCGATGTTCCACACACTATTATCAGCATTACTTGGACGTTTTTAAGGCTCATGATGGTGGAATTACGGAAATGGTTAGTTCACCGTTTTGTAATAAAGTTTATCTTACTTGTGGGAACGACTGGTATTGTCGGATATGGGCAGAAGGTAATTCAACTACTAATTGCTTTTATAAATATAATACTAGTTGGTAGTTGAACCTGTTCAAATTTGAACGGATAATTTGTTTTAATTCTTCTTTTAATTTATCTGTACAGAACTAGAAAGCAGTTTCATAATCTTTGATCATCATCTTCATAAGGTCGTCAGTCCTAAGACTGGTTGAACACGCACCTCTACTGTTTCCTATCCTGGGCTGAATATGTCTCTGACTAAACCATGCCTGAGAAGGTGTCCTATCAACTTATCCCGCCTATTTCTTATTGACTTCCATAGAGTCCTCTGTTCACCTATTTTTTCTAATACCTCTTCATTTTTAACCTTTTCTACCCACGATATCCTCATCATCCGCCTATAACACCACATTTCGAACGCTTCTAACCTTTTATTTTCCGCCACGCTCACCGTCCATGTTTCGCACCCGTACAGCGCCTTGCTCCAAACATACACCTTTAACAACTTTTTCGGATTTCTAAATTAACCGTTCGGGAGCATAGAAGTGACTTCTTTTTATTAAAGGCGACTCTACCATGCGCTATCCTCTGCTTTATATCCCTACTACTCCTTCCGTCCTGACCTATCTAGATTCTACTTTTTGATACGCTACGTATAATATTTCTAGCTTATTATATTTTAATCAATTGTTGCAGATATAACTGAACCAATTGTCGAATTAACAAAAGAAATGGAATCATGTGAAGGTGCAGCATGGAGTCCGACCCATTCAACCGTAGTTGCGAGTTTAACCGGAAACAACATTTACATATGGGATTTACAGAGAAAAACATATTATCCTCAGTCGATTCATCAAACGCCTGCTGCTTGTAGAAACACCTTTGTACGTTTTACAAGAAATGGGGAATGTTTATTGGTGGGTGATATGGAAGGAAATGTTCACGTGTTTTCCCTAGAAGACATGCCTTTTCCGGCCTTTTACAGTGATGCTTTACTTACACTTTCCTTACTAAAAGCCTTGCAAACAAAACCAGACCTTCAGAAGAAATTGGAAAAACTTGGAAGTCTCAAATTTGATACCACCAAGTCGGGACGATTTTTTGAATAAATTCTATCTTATGATTTTCATTTATTTGTATTACTCATATTATTATTATTTAATTTTTATAAGTCAAATGTAAATTTATAATAAATTTGGTACTTACTTATTAACAAGTACCTATCTACCCATATCAAAAATAAAAAACAAAAAAAAAAATAGATTCGTTTATATATTTATACTATTACCAGACAGTAGACATTTAAATGCATCCTATATTTGAATTAAAGAAAAAGATATAATTAATTATATTTCATTCTAGACATGAAAAACAGGTGGAATGGTTTCCTTTGTCTTAGAAACCGCCGAATATCCTAGCAATTCCTCGCAAGCAACTTCGCCGCTTTGAATTTGCTTCAGTTGATTTAGAAGATCGTAATTTATTGTATCGGTCACTTTTGAGTCCTTTCTGTTGCAAAATTAAAATAGAAAACTTTTATTTATCGTAAGTACCTATGTTGAATATCAAACAATATTCATTAGAGTAAACCGTAAACAAAAAATGGACCCTTTTCATAAAAATTTCGCCATAACAGTTAATTGTCTCAATAAATAATTTGAGAATATATATATCATCCTCGTTCACTTTTATCTCAGCAATTTGCAGATCAAAAGCTCTAAAATAATGCGGGTGGCTATATCTAAATACTTTTGTAACTATTTATATATATAAAAGAAAGTCGTGTTAGTTACACTACTTATAACTCAAGAACGGCTGAACCGATTTGGCTGAAAATTGGTGGGGAGGTACCTTAGAACCAGGAGACGGACATAGGATACTTTTTTAATCCCGTGGTATAAGAAAATGAAACTGACATGGAATAACAAAACGCAACTGACCGCTAAACTTAATGTTGTCTATGGTTAAGTATGGTGTTTTATTTATAGTCAGATTTTACCTGAAACTTGTCTTTAATTACCTGAAACTTGTCTTTGATGCTTTTTCATATAAAATTAGTGATATACATACCTATTTCAACATTTTACAAAATTCTACCTCTT
>NW_020438877.1:0-7917 GCF_000699045.2 Agrilus planipennis | reverse complement strand
CTCTCAAACACCCATACTAACAGTTTAGTCATTAAATATTTTGATTCTCAATGTCAATTATCGAATTATTATTATTTTTTATGAAGAATTTCCAATGTATTAAATACAATTTGTTCCAGTTATTTATCAATATTAGAAGAGCTGTAGAGATGTCTCGTGTGACTAAAGACGATATGTTGATATCAGGCAATCACGCGATGCGATACCAGAACTTTAAATAACAACTATACTAGAAATTGTCAAATGTATCTATAGCGTTGAATGTATATGATATGGGTACGTGTTTACCATCTGGCAACGAGTAGCGCCAATTTTATTAACAATTTCTAGAGAATTCTGTATTAGGCAGAAACTATTTGGTAAATTTATAATCCTCATCTATATTGTAGCGAGCACGAGCGTGTTTGTGTGTGCAGTCGGGCACACGTGTGCGTGGACCACTTATCGATTCGCCGACTAGCCGCGAGCGCCTTTCTTCATGTGCGTCGTATTTGTAAACGTGTGTATCGTACCTGCTTTCTGGGAAAGCAGTTGAAAAGTTCAAAGAAAAACTAAACGATCCGGATGTTTCTAGAGGGTTCAAGAAAGGAAACAAAAGAGTAATTAAAGGAAGAGAAGATCGCCGAGAGGAGTAGAAATAAATTGACCGTTGCAGAAGTGAATCGAGAAATAAATTGACAGTGATAGCAGTGAAATAAATAGCGCAGTGAATAGTGATATATCAACAGTAGTGTTTTTAAGTTGTTTAATAATTAGTGTAAATAAATAGTTTTTGTCGTTATCAGTCTTAGAAGTAAATTTTGTTAAACCCACGAACATTACAATATTAATTTCTCCGAGCGAAGCCGCGGGGAAAAGCTGGTAGTATACTAGATTTTGTTTGATTTCCTAAATACGAGTTAAAGATCATCGACGACCAGATAAAACGAATTTTTCCATCCCTCTAGCAATTCAAGCTCGTTTTATTAAATTAGATTTGTGACCTACTTGTAATCAGGATGAGATAAGACAAACTTCCTAATCCAGGAAGCTGTGGTAAGTACGTCTCCAGAAGCTCTCTGTTGAATAAGTTTAAGATACCTCTGGATGGTACAGTGGGTGTCACAATCTACGTCCATTCCGGCGAGATAGTTATTTATTAAGGGAATCATTCCAGGGAACTCTCCTTCCTAAAACACACAGTAACAGTACGATGAAAAGGCTAAGGCCTTCACGGTCGTTGGTATTTGCGAGGACTCGATAGAGTCGTTTATACGACGTTTCGACAACTGCTGTGGTTAGCATCATCAGTCTCAGCGCATCCACAGCGAAAGATTTTACGCTCTTTCTATATTCCCTAAAGATGCGAACATCAACAGTTGACGAATTGGATTGTCTACCCCAACAGTGAGCTCACCGAAGGAGGAGAACCAATTCCGGACCACGACCATCAAAAATAGATATCGAATTCTCATCAAACTTATATATATTTTACAGTCGTTAAAAATAATTAAAAGATCCCTGATTTACCTTTCCATTAATTATTTCATTAATTGTCATTAGTTGGCAAACATCACGATTGCTGTTATTTTTATCCTTGATATAATACTGATTGTCTTCGGGGATCGTTATATCTTTCGTGAACTATAAAAATTGAAAGAAACATCTTTTTTTTTTCTTTAAGCAATGCTTTTTACAGAGTGTTTCTGAAATATGTAGCAAGCCTGCAGGAAGTGACAGAGTACTGTAAAACAAAAAAATGAGATAAATGTTTGCATCTCTGAAAGTTCGCAGTTTTCAAGAAAAACGTAGTACAAAAGTACAGACAAATGTAATGATGTAAACATTAGTGCGTGTAGTAGCGTGATAGTAGGCTGTTGATAAATGTTATTAGTAGTTCCACAACCGACACTGTTTACATTCTCTATCAGTGCAGCTGCCTAATTGTTATAGCAACTGGCTGTACTAATACTTGTGTTGCCAATTCACACCCAGGGCCGACTTTGGATTGTAACTTCTTCTGTTTTTATTACAATTTTTTTGTCCTTTAATCATGCTGCTTTACTCACTATGCAATTAGTTAACTCCCTGCACAGCTTATCATTTTTTTTAGAAACACTCTGTTTGTAAGAGAAAATAACGCAAAAAAATAGATAGAGAACTAACTACATACACAAATATAGAAAAAGAGCACGCAAGTGGTATATTACAATATGAATAAAAACAATCAAATTTAACTGAAAAAACGTAAGCGATTACCATAAATAAACGAAGAGACATTCTGAGTAGGGAATATACCTACCTTGCTAATTGGGATGAGAAAATTAAGCTTATAGGAGAGGATAACGCGTGTAAGTAAAACTATAAAACAAACTATTGCGGCATTTTCGAAATCGGTGATTTGTACGTCACATGGTCTGAATTCAACCCTCCAACCGATTGTTGAGTTCGGCGGGGGCGGTTTAAATCTCATATTTTGCCAATTTGTTGATTGAATATTCTACAAAAAAAAACAATGCAGCATAACAAAATATTTCCGAGACTGCATTCTAAAATAAATGCATAAGAAGACGAATCTGTAATAAGTAATTTATGGTTTTAACAATAAGTATAGGGTGTCCAGAAAGGGTAGGGGTATTTATAAATTCAATAAAAAAGTCTACAAGTCAGAAAAAAATTTTTTTGTTAATTTTTAGACAAACTTTTGAAAAATTAAGTGCCAAAGATGATGTTGTCCAAATATTGACCTTCGCGCTGCTGGCACTCCTCCAACGGAAGGGAACATTAGCCGCCACGCGTCTGCAAATCTCTCTGGAAACGGCGGCCATTTCGGTGTGGATATTGTGCTTCAATTGCAGTAGTCATCGTGGTTTGTTTGCATATACCTTCTGTTTAAAAATTCCCCCATAAAATATAAACAGGGGGTGTGAGATCTGGGCTTCCCGGAGGCCAGTTGATGGTGCCTCGAAGAGAGATCACTTTTTTCCGGGAAAAGTTGATTGATAACCGCAAGCGATTGATTTGAGATGTGGCAAGTAGTCCAATCTTGTTGAAATCATCTTTCCACATTAAAACCACCAAACTCTTGCATTTGTGGAGCAAAAAACTTGTCACAATACCGGTCACTGTTTATCATAAGTGTTCGCCCTCGTCGATCTTCAAAAAAAGAAGGCCCAATGATTCTTTCGCCAGACATAGCAGCTCACGCACTAACTTTTGGTTGTTCATGTTTATGGCTTTGTCCCAGTAGTGATATTTCTGTTTGTTTACGTGTCCATTTAAGCGAAAGTTCGCTTCGTCACTAAACAGAATGTTTGCAAACGTTGGAAATCGTTGAAACATTTTATTTGCAAAATTCAGTTGGAGATGATAATCGGTAACGTTCAGTTTTCGAAACTGTAAGATGTAGATCTTGCTTCAGGATCTTTTGTAATGGCGACTTTTTAATGTCAAGTTTACTGACACTCTTATTTCTTCAATCGTTTGTTGGGTTCAAACAGAGCCACGGGTGACCTGAATTGTGAACATTCGAATCCATTTTCTGATGATATCGTCCTTCGGTGCATTCTGTACATTGAATTTTGCCTGATATAATCGTTAAGCTATAATCATCGGATCACTATTGCGATAATAGGCGTGTACGCAAAAAGCACGAAGGTCTTCCGGGTACGCTTCCGTAGTCATTAAATCTCCAAAAAGTAGTGAAACAACCTATCCCAAAGGCACCCCTCAGAACCGCGCCGTTACAAGGACAGTGCAGATTAGGGTTGCCACCTTTTCAGGCTTTACATAAAGTATTTCTCGACTAAATGGTTCAAAAAAAAAGTACTCAGCATAAAAATTTTTTATTTTTTGTTTTTAAAAACATATTTTTTGTTACACCTAGCAGCCAGTAACAAATTGCTGTCGCTCTTAAATACATTAATAGCCTCTAAACATGGCAAACAAAGATTTAAGTAAACTAAAAGTTCATTTTTAATTAGTTTTAATGAAGCTTTATTCCTGTCGTCCCGCCACTTTGCGGTCATAACATAAATGCTGAAGAGGCCGGAACGGACAGTAAAACTGACACTACTTTGAACAGATTTGGTTGTTCCGTACTTAGAAACATTCTCAAAAATATTGTATTGTGCAATATTATTGATGTAAAAATATTCTGAATTTCGAATAATCGCTTACAAAATTACGATGTTTACTTAAGGCCTTAAATAAAGTATTTTTGCGTACTTTATGTCTTGTAAAGTATAACGTACGCACAGTCGAAATAGAGTACAATACTTTATAATAAGGTAGGGGTGGCAACCCTAGTGCAGATACAAATACCCCTTCTGGACACCTAGTATTTTGAATTTAAGTATTTAAACAAATTACTTTATTTAAATTTTCAAATTCAATGAAATACTAAAAATACAATTTATTTGCAATACACGTAAAAATGTAAAGAAAATTTGATTTTGTTACCTTTTATTCTCACTATTTAAATACGAGCAGTGAAGGTAATGTGATAACACGAAAATGGAGATAAAGGATGTAAGAGCTATCAATGACCTTTGTTTGAAAAAAAAAATGTCTGCCAAAGATATACGTGCTGACTGAGTGGAAACACTGCATTTTCTACAGTGACAAGTATGTGAAAGGACTTTAAGCTGAGAGGAATAACATCCTCGGAAGATGTTAAAAAATAAAATGATACTGTTTTGGCAGTTCGAACAGGCCTTCTTGAGATAACAGGGATGCGATGTCACCTGATGATGCTACTGTGTGGTGAAATAATCTTGTCGTAGATACAATATACTTTCATAAAACTTTATGTGTTTTATTTTATTAATTATGAATAAGGTTCAACATATAACAGCTACCACCCTAAACGATATATTTGCCATCAAAACAATATTAGAAATATGCAGGGTATTCCACAACGATCTTGGGGTAAACATTTACAGAAAACATTAGAATTGAAATCTTAATGAAGCTGTATACACTATGTCTGATCAGTAATGTGAAAAAATTAAGGGAGAAGAAGGTACATGGAAAAGAAATAGAATGAGTTATCACGCACCACTCAATGATATACATAAAAATGTGGGTAATGACTAGAGATGTGCAAAATGTTCTTTTAAAAGTATTTAAATACAAAATGCAAATACTTGTTTGATTTGCTATTTCAAATGTAAATACCAAAATTTATTTCCCTTTTGTATTTTCAAAATACTTTTTTGTTTGTAGTACCTATTTAATTTTCTACATTTACTTAAGTATAAAATATTTTTTAAGAAAACCTTGCAGGCATTTTCTCATTTTTAAAATATTGGAGTTTTTGTAGACTAATAGATTAAATTACTGTTCACAAATAGTTAAGGATATGGGTTGTTCTAGCTTTAGGGAAATGCGAAGATTAACGCAGGATAGGAAAGAGTGGAGGTGCTTGTCCAACCAGTCTTAGGACTGACGACCTTATGATGATGATGATGAAGTGGTGTTTGTACTATATCACCAGCTGCGAAGATTGAGTATTTTTATATTTTTTCCATATTTTTCTCTTTGATTGAGATATACTTATTTTTATGTTATTGTTTCTTCAGTTCAGTAACAAATAATTCTTCTATATACTTCCTTATTTCCCTTTGTCGCCAGTTTTAATTGGAAAAAAGTCACTGATGTCAATTTTGACATCAGTGTCTTTTAGTCAAACTATTTAGTTTGTTTACTGTGAAAGATCAGAACCAAAATAGAGTTACAAATAATTTTATTGATGTACAAACAACGTGACTCATTTTACATCAAAATATTTACAACTGCATTTTGTTTCCGATCTTTTACGCATTGTAATAAGAGAAAGAAATGGAATCCATAGTTTCTTTAGCTTTGGGTTCATCTAATAAGTGAAGTTTTTCGAATCGTTTTCTAAGAATTTTGGATTATAGGCATTTATTAGCACACGACAATATCTTGTCGTTTTCAGTTTTACACAGCTGGCGTATATCAATTCGATATTGTTTTGTGGGTACTGATCTGTTAGTACCGCTTCCATTTTATTTAAAACTCCTCCTTGCTAGATACTAATACTGCTATATCATCCACAAATCGAAGCATACTAATCGTTTGCCCCTGTAAATCTATCCCTACAGTTCTACTGTCTTTAATGATGTTGATCGCGTCTTCGATGTATAGATTAAAAAGTAGCGGTGACAGTGTGCATCCCTGTTTGACTCCCTTCAACGTTTAAATGGAACATATATTATTTGTCGTCAGATTTACTTGAAACTTGGTTTTAATGGTCTCCCATTTAATTTCTGAAAGACCTATCTCGACATTTTAAACAATTCAACCTCCAAAGGGGGGTTGGGGTAAAAAGGTGTTGCAATTTTTGTTTAGGACATACTTTATTTGTGGTTGAATTTACTTGAAACTTGGTATATATGCTATTTGATATTATTAATCCAATGAAAAGAGGTTGCAACGTTTCCATGGGGTATATTATATTGCAAATACGTGTTTTGGCAATTTTTAAAAATCAACTCTTAAGGACGAAATGTTGTTGCTATGTTTGTATTTGAAATCTAAGATGGCGACATTACATAAAATTAAAACGTTGGAAAGGTGAATTGGGAGTTAAAAGGTTTTATGGAGACACAATATTAATTTCTGCGAGCGAAGCCGAGAGGAAAAGCTAGTTTTATATAATGTTACTAATGATACTAGCAAAAATGTATTTTGCATTTTACAAATAGAAAATACGTTTGGAAAAGTATTTTAAATAAAATACAAAATGTTTTTTTCAAAAGAATATTTAAATGCAAGATAAAAATAGGTATTTTTTTACACATGCCATTGATTTGTCTGTGTACCAACTGTTGCAAAGGTGACCAGTAGGTATGAGTGTTTCGTCACTTGACGCTTGCGATAATGACGGGTCATAAGATAACGCGGCTGCCAAATTGGCAATTGTTCTCAATTATTGATGGCTCGTTAAATGGGGTATATTTTAGTGCATACTTTTTACATCGCTTACGTTCTGGTGCTATCACTAGATGCACCTTTCAAATGTTCTGAAAAGTAAATTTTAAGTTGTTTCAGAAAGTTACCTCGAAATGGTCAGTGTCCACTTCGTCGTTTTGGTGTACTTTTTCTGAAAATAGGGAGAGAGCGTCCCTTATGAAAAGATGTGCAATATGCTGTGACAACTGGTGGTCAATGTCGTTTTCTCTGAGTTTGTTATAAATTTCTTTGTCGTATATTAATGGCACGTCGTTGTATTCTTCTCCGGCTTCTGACAAATAGGAATCGATTGAATCGTATCTCGACTTATTAATAACGAACTTGCTGTTTTTGAGTGGGACGAGTCCTCTCTCTTCTTCCGTTCTACAATCCACAGAGGCCGATATAACATTCCATCGACAGTCCACGTCTGACAGGAATCCCCGAAAAATCGGCGATGCAGCACTTAAAGCTAACTGTAAAAAAAGGTATTTTCAAACTGCTTTTTACTCATTTTATAAAAGAAATAGAAAATTTATTATTAACTGTATGTACAAAATAATAAGTGGTTTTAACAGTGCTGGATTTGCCAATAAACTATAGGTCACGGCTTAACACGGCAGATTTTCGAATCACAGAAAACACCATTATGATTTAGCGTTTAGAGGTCGACTTAGTTCAGGAAATTAATTAATTTTCACTGTCACGTTTTCACTAATAAGACCGCACTATAATTACTTAATCTCTCTATATTTTTCAGGAACCAATGTTTATGCTACTTTTACTCGAACTTAACATTTAGACATTACTAGCGACCCGCCCCAGCTTCGCACGGGTGCAATGCTGATAGTAAATATATTTTTGTTTTGTTTAGATTATTATCGAAAAGGGGAAATCTTCAAAAGATACCCCCTGAACATACTAAATATACTACAGAATGTCTTTATATACAACATTCAC
>NW_020438876.1:831509-856864 GCF_000699045.2 Agrilus planipennis | reverse complement strand
AGTAGTTTTACTAAAATACATAAATAATTTAAACATTAAAAAGCGCACGTAAAATTATTCGAAAATACAAAGTATTCACTGACCTTTAAGAAGTGATGATTATGTAAAGAGATACGATGAATCTCATGGTGTCGGCGGTTTTCAAGTGCCATGTCAAATAAGTGCTTTCCAGCAGTAGTTTTACTAAAATACATAAATAGTTTAAACATTAAAAAGCGCACGTAAAATTATTCGAAAATACAAAGTATTCACTGACCTTTAAAAAGTGATGATTATATAAAGAGGTACGATAAATCTTATGGTGTCGACAGTTTTCAAGTGCCATGTCAAATAAGTGCTTTCCAGGAGTAGTTTTACTAAAATACATATATAATTTAAACATCAGAAAGTGCTCGTAAAATTATTCGGATGTAGAAGGTATTCACTGAGCTTTGAGAAGTGATGATTATATAAAGAGGTACGATGAATCTTATGGTGTCAACGGTTTTCGAATGCGGTGTCATAGGTTGTATGCATGTACCAAAAATTTAAAAATAAAAAAGTGTTCGTAAAATTAGAAGGTATTCACTGAGCTTTGAGAAGTGATGTTTATGGAAAAGGGTATTTAAAATCTCATGGTACCGACCATTTTCGGGTGTGATGTCAAAGAGGCGTTTTCCGGCATTAGTTTTGCTGCTTCCAGCGTCACCGTTTAGTCTCTTCTTGCATGTACAGATATTTACACACGTAGATGTATAAAAATTCTGTTTCACATCCATCGGTAAACCAAAGTGTACTTTCAGGGATGCTGGCATGTGTGTGTACGTAGGGGCATTGGGCTGAAGGATACGAAGCGTGTTAGTAACAACCGCATTGTAATATCGTCTTTGTGTGCGGTTTTCTTCTTCCGTTGCCTTGCGCTACTGTAAACGGGCAATCCCAGTATCGTTAGGTTTCAGCCCCTACTTTGTAATACAAATAAAGCGTACGTTTACTATGTACACACGTGGCCTTGGCCTCAACCCTGTTACTCAGCTACCGTTTCAACCTCTGCCACCGACCTCGCCGCATCATATCTCTCGCATCACCTGTTGTTTTCCACGGAATGCTACAGACCCGCTCGCTTCACTGCTCGCTCCAGTCGTCATTCCTGATGAGTTCGACCCCACACATTACAGAATCGGATCGCATCAAAACAACATTAATTTAAAGAGTTCAGCTATTAGGCATACAAATTTATGCCAATTATTGTGATTATATCGAAATTTACCCTAGAGAACGACATGCCCGCGTTATTCCGCTACTTCATAAGAATTATTTAATGCATACGTAAATTACAAGCGGTTTTATGAACAAAAGGAAATTAATCGTCATCCAAATTTATGCCAATTATTGTGATTATATCGAAATTTACCCTAGTGAAACGACATGCCCGCGTTATTCCGCTACTTCATAAGAATTATCTAATGCATACGTAAATTACAAGCGGTTTTATGAACAAAAAGAAATTAATCGTCATCCAAATTTATGCCAATTATTGTGATTATATCGAAATTTACCCTAGTGAAACGACATGCCCGCGTTATTCCGCTACTTCATAAGAATTATCTAATGCATACGTAAATTACAAGCGGTTTTATGAACAAAAAGAAATTAATCGTCATCCAAATTTATGCCAATTATTGTGATTATATCGAAATTTACCCTAGTGAAACGACATGCCCGCGTTATTCCGCTACTTCATAAGAATTATCTAATGTATGCGTAAATTACAAGCGGTTTTATGAACAAAAATAAATTAATTGTCATCCAAATTTATGCCAATTATTGTGAGCATTGAAATTTACCCTATAGAATGACATGCCCGCGTCATTCTTCTACTTCACAAGAATTATAGCTAGTACATACGTAGGTTAGAAGCGGTTTTATGAACAAGCAAAAGCCTTTTTTTAATTTGAATTTTCTGTGGATTTTGAAATTTACCGGGAAGATTGACATGCCTTAAGTACTTCAGAAGATCTGTTTCATGCGTAAGTAAATTGTGTAAGAGATAATGAAAAAGAAAGCACCTTTACCTTACCCGAAAAGATGACATGCCTTTTTAAATCTGACATTCCTGTCTTTACTGTATTGTCTTTTGTTTATCGTGTATAAACAGGGTTACTTCTCGAGAAGGTATATGCTCTAATTTGAATTAAATGGAATTATTGGGATTGGGATTCAGGGATATAAACGTTGTTGAGAGGTATTAGGTATTATCACCCAGGGCGCCACGATTCGATTAATATTGATTTCCCTTTAACAGAAATGATCTACAATACAACTGCTGTTACCCTGAACAAATGTTACTTTCCTAATATTTTTTTAATTACTGTCATATTAATTTGATATCACAAGTTTAACCATATCAAAAATAATGGACGAACTTTCTGACTGTGAGACTCGAACAATGAATGTAATACGATGTGACTCGACGACATCATAAATAAGCGACTCCAACGTAAGTGATTGATCAGCGGAGGATGATTAATTATTTTTTACAGTCGTGGGTCGTTGAAATTTTTTATATTTCGGTCGCTTCAAAGTATCACGAAGCAAATGAAAAATCATCATTATGAACATAGACACGCACCGCCACTCTTTCTTATCCTGAGCTAATCTCTAACGCTATCCTCTACTACTCCTTCCATCCTGGAATATATTACCTGACCTCTTATATATCGAAAATCAGTGACCATTATGAAATAAGTACACTTAACAACCTGGCAACCCCTGGCTTAGGACAATCATCATCAGAATCTGAGAGGCAAAACGGAATAGGAAGTAATCTGCCCGTATGTTTGACATTTTTTACAAAAACAATAAAAAATTTATAGCGTCTTAAGTGATACGATGGTGGCGCTGTGGCGGTGTCAGTGACGCGAGACGACGGCGCGGCGCCCGCCGCGACGCAACGCTTACAAGCAACGAAATCGAGTTGCAGTGTAGTTACCTGGGCATATCTCCGGAGTGTAAGGCCTAGCATGACGTAAAATCAATAACGAAGCCTCTACCTGGCTATCTTCGCTGTCAGGAAAAACACAATTTCAGTTGGGAATAAGGGAGAAGAGGGATAACACGGGAGCGAGGCACATAAAGAAACCGGTGGAAGAAGATATGCGAATTGTCGACTTTCTTTTTTCTTTTATTTTAAAGTCGAGTGGCCTGTCTGTCCAAGAAAAAAGGCAAACCAGTACTGATATCGATAAAGTTTTTATTTATCCTATTGAATGGATATTAATACTTACTTCTGTTATACATTTTCAAGTCCGTATTTTTAGGATAAAAATGCAAAAGAATTAACTCTGAACGATAACGAGACAGTTAGGTACATTAATTTTTCGTTCAAGGGAAGACTAATTAACAATTAAAATAATTAATAACATGTTACGAAATCTCGTGAAGAAAAAGGTTTTAAAATTCGTTGAAAATGAAAAATTTATAAACCAATATCGAATTTCAATTTTCTGCGCCCAATAGTATCATAAAATAATACTGGTAATTAACAGTAAAGGTAGAATTTAGATTTTTAAAGCCAGAGGACATCGGTTACTCTATAACCTAAAGTTTAGTTTATTGTTCACAGTATACAGCGTTCTGGCCACATTATGCGAGGTTTCTGTCATTCGTAAGTAGTTCACACTACTGCATTGATAACGCGCTAAAATTGTAAGTAGTTATTTGTGTCTATTAAATTCGGTATTATTAATATTCTCTTTAATGGGCACAGCCTGTAATAGTTTATGTAAATTAAATTTCACGAAAATCATAAAGTACATCTTCTAATCTAAAACTAACCGTGGGTTTCCTTATGAAAAGACGCTGCCCGTAATATTCCTTTGGAATATGAACATAGGTTGATTTTTACATTTTTACTTTTAATTTCCAACTGAGTGCTTTTAATTTTCTTTGGAACGAATGATAAGCCGGGTTCAGTGGCTTCTTGCCGGTCTCGATCCAGTTTTTAATCGTATTGTGCATAAAAAATTAAACGGTTGTGGTTGTACCGTCTACAATAATACGAAAAGAGTGTAACTAATTCATAAGTTTGCCAGGGGAAACGATCGTTTTCCTTGGGAAACAGTTTGTCTTATTTTGTCGGCCTTTCGGGACTTAACAAATTAACCTCATTTTTAACGCAATAAAATTAAAGGGTGCTCTACCTTTTCCACGCCTCTGTATACCTCTTTCACGATAACTGCCTCATGATACGTCATTCATAACAAATAAAACCCATTAAATGAATTAAAGGCTCTTAGACACATAAATAAATGTCATACGAACCTCATATTACGTATGAGATATAACAAATACTATCATTGTGTATTGTTTGAGCAATTTTATTAATTTCTCTGGTTTTTGACATTTAATCAATTTATATGTTCCAGACTTAACACTATTTCATGGGTAAATAATTAGGAAGAGATTTAATAAACACGAAGAAGTTCTATTTTTTGTTCCATTCTGTAGATTTTGAAATTTACCCGCGAGAATGACATGCCCGTAACATAATATCACTTCAAAATATCTATGGCATGCATGAGTAAATAAGTATATATTTGGTATTTGATAAACATTTCTTAATTTTGAAATTTACTTGGAAAGTTGACATACCCCTGACAGGACACTTTCTTAGAAGTTCTATCGCATGCGGGAATAAATAAGACGATACCTGATATTCTGATATGAGTTTGGTGAAATCAATTATCGTCTTATTTTATGCGCCATAATTAATTTCTGTGAATGTTGGGATTTACCCGCCTGATTGACATTCCCATAACATAACATTAATCAAAAGATGTATGGAATGCATGAGTAATTAAGTGTATATTTGATATTTGATAAACACTTTTTAATTTTGAAATTTACCCGGAAAGTTGACATACCCTGACAGGACACTTTTTTAGAAGTTCTATCGCATGCGGGAATAAATAAGACGATATCTGATATTTTCATATGAGCTTGGTGAAACCAATTATCGTCTTATTTTATGGGCCATAATTAATTTCTGTGAATTTTGAAATTTACCCGCCTGATTGACATTCCCATAAAATAACATTAATCAAAAGATGTATAGCATGCATGAGTAAATAAGACGGTATTTGATATTTTGATAAACAGCTGTGAATTTTGAAATTTACCCGGAAGATTGACATGACCTAACGTAACACTCATCAGAAGATCTTTTTGCATGCAATAAATTTGGTAAACATGGAGAAATTAACCATTATCTTCTATTTTTTGTACCTATCACAGTCAATTGCCGTGGTTTTTTAAATTTACCCTGGAAATTGACATGCACATTTCAAAAGATATTTCGCACTCACAAGTAAATAAGAAGAGATTTGATAAAGATAAATTTACCCCAGAAATTGACATGCCCATTTCAAAAGATATTTCGCACTAACAAGTAAATAAGAAGAGATTTGATAAAGATAGATAGATCAACCATCGGCCTTTGAATTGTGTCATAATAAATATTTGAGCACTGAAATTTATCGTTTTGTCTTAAAAGAGATTTTCAAGTTTATTAGATCTCTCGACTCGCTAGACGGGGTTACTTACCATTAAACACGACGGTAATCACATATCTTCGCCACAAGGAGCATTAACTAGTGCATTACGCCGTTATCTTCTCTTTCGGTGCGTTATTTTGTATTTGCGGAGCATGCTCGCATCTTGAGAAGCAAAATTGGATTAGCACCCGGCTGACATGTGTTAAACTCGACACGAGCGAGAAACAAATATTAGTCTGTTTCCTCAAGTTAACCGAGTGGAATATCAAACGGGCGGTAAATCCCCGGACAGTAATGCTGCTTACTTGCATCCTCTATCTGTCTGTCTGTGTGCGTGTGTATATGTGCATGTATGTGTGTATTTTTGCCGCAGTATGTGCTGGTATTCTTTTAAAAATCTCCTTCGTAACGCCGAAACATGAAAGGGATTTTGGTTGGAAAATTCCTTAACACGAAACGAACAAAGATACATTACACCCCCTGGTTTAGTCTGATAAGCCATTTATCATATTTATTTCTAACTTTTAAAACAATTGTTTCTAATATTATTTCCTCGTTCAAATTTTACTGTATTTAGGTTCGTTGGTTTATGTATTGGGACTTGTTTTTCAGTAACCACTCAGTTCTTGTACTATGTAGTTGAATATTTAAAGGGGCTTTTAATAACAATTTCTCAAAAAGAGACTTCTACAAACAAAACTTATACCGAAAGGCTTAACTGAGGCTTCAGTTTTGAGTTACATGCCTAATATTATCTACCAGAATACCGAATGGATCGTTTAATCAAACTTAGGAGCTGTGCGCTCGCGAACATGGCCGCGGTTAAAAATCCATAGCTCCCCTGTTTCCAGTCCGATCTCTATGGGAGTATTATCAAAATTTTTTGGAGATACTGTGTTATGCGTCAAGAGTAAAAGCGCCCACCTACGAGGTTCCGTTTCGGAGTTATTACTGTCGGAAGTTTAAGCCAAGTGTTATTTTCGAAATCGAGAATTGTACGTCCGATCTGTACCAAACTGGGCTCGTTCGAAGCCCAATGCATGGGATTACCTACTAGGGATTTGTTACAAATGATTCATTAAAAAACAGTCGCTACACCCGAACTCGGCGTTACATCCGAAGTGGCTATATCCACATCAATTTTTTACTAAAGTATGCTTTGAATTCATGGGTCTTATATTTAACGTCGCTATAGTAAAATGGTCGCTATAATCAAGGTCATAATAAATGAAATCCACTGTAGTTGTTTAGAAAACTTAAAAATGTCTTAAGTTTTTAGTTGTAAAACTTTCCTCAGGCTTAGGTCCTTACCTAACACTAATTTATTTGTAGTTTAACTTACTTCGTTAGCAGAAGTTGTACAGCTTATTATAAAATTTCAAATAAAACTCACCAGTTTCTTAGAAAGTAAAAATTAAGTTGAATAATGTTATGAAAACTTACGTTGATGATTTATTTTTCGATTCATCACATTTTCGATTTGGCAGTCGGTGCAAATGCATCCACACACCTCGAATGCACGTCGAAGTTGGACGCCTAACTTCTTTCAAACTCTCTTACTCCATTTACGACTTTCGGTGCAAGTATTTGAAATCAAATTATGGAAATTTCTCCACTTCATTCGGAATGGCAGTGCGGTGCTAGTTTTCCATTTCCTGAAAAATAAAACATATTTTAGAGTTCCGCATATTCTCGCCTAAGTCATTATTACGCAATAAATAATGCAACATTAGTGCAGTCAATAAATAGCCAACCACGATCGACATTCTTATCGTTCACAAGCAGCGGCTTTAAGTATTGATTTCAAAGAATACTGAGTGAGCATATCTGAATTTTACGGTTAAAGCGGATTATCGTGGCAACGTTTTACGATGCCTCAGCTAACTTTTCATTCAAACTCATTTTCATACAACTTCTTTCCTTTATTTAAAACCAAAGACACGATTTGTTTGAAACATTTCTATTTAAAATACAAATTGTGAGTACTGTTAAAATGAATTACTTTTTCAATTAATTTTTACCACTTTAGGTAACTTCAAATTCATCATCATTATCATCATAAGGTCATCAGTCCTAAGACTGGTTGGACACGTACCTCCACTTTTTCCTATCCTGAGCTAATCTTCGCATTTCCCAAAAACTAAAACATCCCAAATCCTTAACCATTTACGAAGAGTGATCTAATCTAGGTCTACCTCTACCCCTTCTAACTCATGTTTCTGCCTGTAATATATCTCTGGCTAGACCTTCATGCCTGAGAAGGTGTCCTACCAACCTATCTCACCTATTTTTTATTGACTTCCATAGAGTCCTCTGTTCTCCTATTCTTTCCAATACCTTCTCATTTCTAACCTTTTCTACCCACGATATCCTCATCATCCGCCTATAACACCACATTTCGAACGCTTCTAACCTTTTCTTTTCCGCCGCTCCCACTGTCCATGTTTCGCACCCGTACAACGCCGTGCTCCAAACATACACCTTTAACAATCTTTTTCTAATTTCTAAATTAACCGTTCGCGAGCATAGAAGTGACTTCTTTTTATTAAAGGCGACACGACCCTGCGCTATCCTCTGCTTTATATCCTTACTACTCCTTCCATCCTAACTTATCTGACTTCCTAGGTATCTAAAATCAGCCACTTCTTCTAATTTTTCGTCTCCTATCTTTATCTTCGCTCTTTCCCTACTTTTCCTTCTTAAAAAGAAAAAAAAAACTTTTGTGTGTTTCATTCCCACCAGCCACTAATGCTGGTGGGCGGGCAGTCCCTCCGGACTATGCCGGAAGGTAGGGCGGAAGGCCCTCTTCAGCCTGCTTTCAGGAATCGTGGGAATGGGTGGGTGGTGGTTTGGGTGAGAAAGATGAGACGGACGAAATGAAGACAGAAGAGAGTGAAAGATTATCTGTGGAATATTACTGCCTCAGCATTTGCCTAAGTGATCCAAGGAAACCACAGAAAAACTTGGACCAAGGCAGACGGACCCGGAATCGAACCGGCGTCCTCCCGAATGCTAAGCAATGGTCTAGACCTCTAGGCCATGCCGCTCGGTGCTTCTCCTACCCTTGCATACCAGTATTTTAGTTTTACTTTTATTTATTTTCATACAATACTGTTTTGTCAACACCGCTTCTCTAAAAAAAAAATTTAATTAAAAAAATTAATTCACTTTAATGTATTAAAAACCGTAAAAATTATCCTAAAATTATCACAAAGTACTGTACCCATATCTATTTTGGTTACTTGTTTAAAACAACCAGAAAAGTTTTCTTTTGTTTTACCGTGCACCTTCCATTTCAAATACTTCGTATTATCAACCATTTTTACATGTAGAGAAACAGACGAATACACAAGAATAATTTGTAGTGGGCGAGGAAGTTATTCTTGTACTTTTAATTAGAAGAAGAAATTACTCGTTTGCTTTTCGTGGTTTGCATAAATGAATTAAAAAGCAAAATTGTTTCCCTCAGTCCCGTTGGGAGACAAATTTGCGATTAAATACTCAATTTCAAAGTTGAAATGAGGTCTGCAGATGTAAGAACTACTTAAATTTTCGAAAGCACATTTATTTAATTATTTGTGATGCAAACGTATATCTACACGGTATTTACCGAACAAAGTTGAAAATATAAACTTTTTAAATTCTCTACCTGCTCTTTTACTTGCATGGTTGGTTAATTAAATAGTTAAAATAGTTTTTGACAAATGGAAAAATACCGAACGTTGAAGATGAGATGTCTAGGAAACCTGGTCAGTAATTTATGGAAAACAGGTACTAGACGTTGATTGTGAATTTGTTATTAGTTCTCAGCAGCACGCCACGTTCAGTTTCGATAAATTACCATGTTCTAGATACATATCTTATTTAAATGAATTTGTGTAGGTACTGATTAAAATATAAATTAATATTAAGCATATCAATAATAGTGAAAGATTTTGTGATAGGGAGGAAGGGGTGGTAATTTTGAGTTACGTATTTTATAACTGGCCCCTATTCAATTGTATTCATGAGGTTTATTATCAAAATTATGACCTACTTTATTGCCGTTTATACATATATAAGCAAGAAGTCGGGTAGGTACTTGTTATTTGAAAAAGGTTAAGAAAAGGTAAGAAAATAACCCAACTGTATTTTCTGTCCCGGTTTAATCGATTCGCTGAATTATTTATTGAAAATCGGTCTTAATCGGTCATGATTATTTATGAACGTATTCAGGATAATAATCCTTTGGAAGGGCTGTACCAATTATACTATTACGTCTACACCGGGTGATTATTCTTACTAACACGTAAAACAACGTGCTACGTGCTGATGGGGATTAATACGATCAAAATGGCGATTTATGCCTCCTGGCTTTGATAAATTCTAACCAAATGTCCTTATTATTCGAGAAAAAAATTCGACGGATTCTTTTGCTATTTGTCGAAGTCTGTCACTGGGTATACAGTAAAATTATATCAAAATATATTACTATCAGCACGTGTAAATATTGTAGCGAGCACGAGCGTGTTTGTGTGCGATCGAGCACACGTGTGCGTGACCGGCTTATCGATTCGCCGACTAGCCGCGGGCTCCTCTCTTCATGTGCGCCGCATTTGTAAGTGTGTGTGTCGTCGAAAGTTCAAAGAAAAACTAACCGATCCGGACGTTTCCAGAAGGTTCTGGAAAGGGACCAAAAGAGTATTTAATGGAAGAGACGATCGCCGAGTAGAGTAGAAATAAATTGACCGTTGTAAAAGTGAAATAAATAGCGCAGCAGTGTAAATAAATACTTTTCATCTTAGAAGTTAAATTTTGTTAAACCCACGAACATTACAATATATATTGAGAGGGTACTTAAAAAGCCATTTAACCATTGTGGCTGTTCGTAGTTGTCAACCGATTCGATTGGTGAATTATTCATCAATCTTTATCCCGTTTCGCCCTTTGACCCAAAAACAATGGTCGACATTTAAATGTGCCTATACCCACCTGCAAACGATTAATTATCCTTGAATAGGAATATCTGTGAAAACAATGCCACAAACCGAATCGATCGGTTCGAAAGAGAACGATCTAGAACGAAACAAAGAGAGAAAAGGCAAGCGTCAGTTCCCCAAATTAATTATTCATTGAACGCGTTCACTCTGTAGGTAATTCCACGTTGTAAAGAAATAGGCGTCTGTCCGTCTGTCAGACAAAACAAACGAATGGGCCGTTCTTCTCCTTCTTCTTCGGTTCTTGCCCTTCATCCCTCTTTCCAATCAATCCTTCTTAACCAAATTAACCCCCACCCCTACCAGTCCTACTCGAGCCTGCTTTACTGTGTTCACATTAGTAACTGTTTACTTGTCTTGTTGTTTATTGTTTTTTCCTTTGACACGTGCTTCCGATAAATTTTTAATGTGCGAACGGGACCGCTGTGAAAAGACTTAGTTCTATTTCATTTTCGAAATGTGTTGATGACAAACTGGAAACAGTCGTGCGCGGAACGTTGATTGACGAAACTGAAAATGTCTCAAAATCTATTGAATTTATAATATTCGTAATCACAGAAAAGAGATATCAGATAGGAATTGCAGCGGGCACTACTACTACGAACAGAATTTGAGTATGTCGCCAGCATCGGACTTTAAAGAAAGCTTAACATTCTCAGGAATTTAGGAAAGCAAAGACGTTTGTTAAAAGATATAATTCCAACCATGCATTATATTTAAAGCGGCCCTGACCTTTTGCATACTTAAACAACCTCTAACAGCTGCAGCGCTTACTATTATTTGGTTATCTTTTTTCACTATGTCTGAACCCCTCATGAAGCAATTCCTAACTTAACAAGGGCGTGTTCAAAACGCATCAAATGACTGCAGTCTCAAGTAGAAACAAGGAAAAAAATAATTATTGCGGACCTTGGCAAGTTTGATCGTCTCAATTTATATACTTTTTATTATCAGTTAGAAGTTCGATGTTTAAATTGTAAATAAAGGCTGATTGCCAGATTCAAACATTTGTACCGACAGACACCTTCTACTGAAACGGTTTAAATCGGCTTAACCTCCTCAATCTCTTTTGAATTTAGGTAACCGGCTTACAAAGTCATATTTCCTTTCCAAGTTCTTTATCCTTTAAGGATATGCAAGCTCGCGCGTGAAGACACTTAAAAACGCCTCCCGTGTGTCTTTATTTCCTTTTTATTACCTTTACTTTTTCAATGTCAAGAGCAAAGGTCTTTCTACACACTACGTCATAATGAGACCGCTGCTATGTCAAGAGCAATTTTATGATTAAATTACTTTTGTACAAGTCACTGACAGGCAAGTTACCTACATAAAAGGAATAATTAATTATTGTACGATAGCGAAAGCCTTTTTGATGTTTATATTAAGCTGGTCGATCGAAAGAACGAACGCAACGCGTTGTGGTTTATCGAACTAATCCACAACGTAAAATCTGCAAGAAAAAAGAAAGAAACTAAGACGTTACAATTATTATAAATATATTATATATAATTCTGGTCAAATATTATAAAAAAAAGCCATAAAATTTACATTGATGCAAATTATGCGTTGTGGTTTATTTAGAGAAACCACGAGGCGTTGTGGTCGATTCTATATTCCGTAGCTATGTAATGATATGGCGTTCATATATTTAATTTGTTACGGGTATCATTGGGTGATTAAAGAGTGTTTAATTCGTTATGCAATCCAAATCACAAAAACACTTCAAATTATTCAGTAACACCAATTTCTAAAGTGAACGTATCTCTTCATTTTTACCCTCTCTGCTGTTTTCATCCTGGCTTTTATCCCTCTGTCGAGGCGGCGTTATTAACGGGGGGGGGGGTTAATATCGATTCTTTGGCTTATTACGTCGCAATTTGATTCTTTAAATGGTAACATCAAGACGCCTAAATGACCTTCTTCGACGTTCCCAACCGACGCCGACGTCGCGACGGCAGTGTGCTATTGAGACCGAGAAATATCGGAAACATGGAAATACCTTGAAAGTTTAATTACTCTGTTCTCATTTTATTTGCATTCGGGGCTGATAATGTTTGATAGATAGACATTCAAATTACCTATCGTAATCGCTCGCTTCAAATAATTATTATCGAAAATCCAATGGAATAGCTGCTACCAGTTATTTTTTCAAGGATTATCGACTTTACAATATCAGATATCTAGTACTAATATCCTTGGTCCACAATCCAAGAATATATTGTCTTTTTATTTGACAAGAACGTGTAGCTGGTGTACTTCATTTTATGGTTCTTAATAAGTAAGTGCATAATCTATTGGTATCATTAAGTCATGTTATGATTTAGCAAGGACTCGTTGGTACTCGATTTTGACTCAAGCCGCTCGTCTATAACTCCCCGCTAAATTCTCGCTTGTACTACGCTTCGATACTCGCCTTTAACTCATTGAATGACACATAAGACCAAACACAAACCTATTTGATTTGCTATCTTGTATTGCTTGGATAAGTTTTTTTGAGTAAATCTTCATTTATTCATTTTCAAGATCAGTTTGAGCACGAAAAGATTCGTAATTCCGTATGCGACATAATGTAATAGAAGAAGTAATAAAAGTCGACAAATAAACAGTGAAAAAGTAGCAGCTAATACCACGCCAAATGTCAACTTCGACTTTATTTTTCGAGTTCTATACATTTCAAAAGTTTTTATTAGTTGCGAACTCGTCGTTCTCTAGAAAATGAAATGTTAACGGCGGTTTCATAACTTCCTATATGGACATCTTCACTGCAAGTTTATTTTCAGAAAACTGAAAAGCGTCACCGCAATTTGTAAAGTCGAAGAGAACGTGTAACAGTTGTACTAACTCGTTAGGGTTAATTTTCACACTTACGTTTCATATTAAACTCTGCCCGAGTCCACTTATAATAATAAACTAAGCATGTGTTAAGATCAAAACTCTCCTATTTATTAACGAAGACAAAGCACACAAACTTTGGAGATAAACTTTTAAAGCGTCACACTGTAGCACAATATAAGTTTTAAAGAATTACGACCAACTAATAATTTAGAAAATACGACAAATGGCGCTGTAAACGCCATCTGTAGTACAGTGCTACATTTTAGGATTACGTATACTCCAACAAGGTCCATTTAAATACATATATGGATATCTACTTGCTGAAACGAATCCCGGCGTAGCTCACCTCAACGTGGTAGGCACGTTACCATAATCGAATAAAATAATTCGAAGTGGTCTGTATTCTGTCGAAACTGCCAGACGCGGATCACGATTTCGATCTTTTTGGATCTCATCAGCGCGTCGCAGACAGCTCCGACAGAACCCAGACCAACTTTTACCTGGCGCGTTTCAGCAAGTAGATATCCATATATTTAAATAGACCTTGCTGAAGCATACGTAATCCTAAAATGTAACACTGTACTACAGATGGCGTTTACAGCGTCATTCGTAGTATTTTCTAAAACGCGCTGTTAAGGCAGCAGGTAAAAGTTGGTCTGTGTTCTGTCGGTTGCTGCCTGCGACGCGCTGATGAGATCCAAAAAGATCGAAATCGCGATCCGCGTCTGGCAGTTTCGACAGAATACAGACCACTTCGAATTATTTTATTCAACTAATAATTTAATTATCAACATTGATTTATTTTACTTTAGTGTCATAAGCGAATGATGAAAACACTGTAGAAAGAAGAGGTTAGAAATTACGAAGTACTGGAAAATGTAGAAACAAAGAATGAAATGAATAAGGAGCAAGAGGAAGGACATACACATTTAAAGCTAGGAGAAGATACAGGAGTAAAGAGAGGTACAGGAAGACCTACAATTGGTTAGAAATGTAATGATTTGCTAACGACCATTCGATAATGAACGAGAATTTGTCTTAAAACTCCCGGCTGAAATATTCATTATAATAATTACAAACAATTTAACGTAGGGCGTTGGAATTTGCAATCGCCTTCGAAAATAATCTCAAAAATTGTGTCGGGACTTATGCCTTTGTTACACTAAGAAAATGAAGGTCTGTGTGTGTCTGTCGGTAGAAATGGGGCAGTTATTGTACCCTTTCCTTCTCTTATTTATCGCATCAACCTCAGATACGAAAAAGAATAGAATTTTATTGCCGTTTTGGTCAATTCTTCGCGCCTTTAAATCGCTTTCTGGCTTCGGCAGTGAATATTATGTGCCAGTTTTCGGGTAGCGAAGCAATTTTTGTAAATGCTGATGCGCAACATACCCATCCGATACATTCAAAACGAACAACTCTCCGAATTTGTATATTCGTTGCACAACGGAATATGCCTTTCAGAATCGATAAACTTTGCAAGCTATAATAGGAAAACATTGTAAAATGGAACGTAATATACAAAGAGACATTCATAATTTAAGAATATGTAAGTACTTCTTACGTTAACTAAACTAGAGAACTTTCAGTTGAATTTCTTAAATTTCTTACGTCTAATAACAAAAGTATTATGCAGAGTGTCGAAAAGTACACTTTAGATTGACAACTGAAAGAACGCACATCTGATATTTTTGAAAAAGTTATCAAATGATATCAATTTTAAATCGCCAGTATTAGGAACCTGCTACTGATTTAACTTGGGTGTCGAAACACGTATTAAGGTTTATGGAATTTTCAGTTTTTAGTGTTTATTTACTTATGTCTTACGTACTCAATTATATTTTGTGTACTTTTATTGGAAATATTTTTTCCAATTTTGTGATTGACGAAATTCTACGGCGTCTGTCACTATCAAATAACAATTTGGACACTGTGAAATAGCTGAAGGTGATCAATTTGAATTTTCACTCACCTAAATCCAACTCCTTGATGGCGAGAGGCGGTGAGAGTCACACCGATGGCATGAGGCAGCATCCCGAACATGTATCAGTAGATAATTTCTGGAAAAAAATTAGAACGATTAAGAATCGAAATACATTTTGCGTATATTGGAAAAACTTGATTTGGATCTCTCCTCTTTCTATTTACAATAATATATAATAATAAATGTCTCGCAAGCACGTAATGTTTCGAATTTCAGGAGACATTTGAAATTACAATGATCAAAAAGATACCCTGTGGCCAAACTGGATAAATACGGTTTAATATTAACATTTTCATTACAAAACTTCGGAAAGTGGAATATTCTGTTCTCTCGCAACCACGTAAATTGCAAATGAGAAAATTTTTGGGCTAGGCAGATTAATGAATTTCTAAGTAATGCAACGTAACATTACAATTTTCCCCGGAGTTTCTCAACCCTTCTGTTATTGTTTTCCCTTCATACGAGGATTTCTCTTGCCCCAAGGCACTTTAAAATCACGAATGCTTGGCTGCTTCCCACATGGAAGTGTTCTCATTTTCACATTTAATGGGTTTATATACGCAACAGAGTGGTGAGCAACAATCGCAGCCATTTGTTAGTATTTACAACGAAGGGCTATATTATTTCATTATTCAAATAATACGTGCATACGCCCATAGTTATGCAAACGCGTGCCATGGTACACATGAAGAGGAAGCAATATGAAATGACAGTTTCAAAGAAATAGTGAATTTAGTTAGATAGCCTAATAACACCGAGTCATAAATGCCGTTTTAAGTTTCGTTACCGAGTCAGCATCATTGAATCCGCAGTAATAACGAGTCAGGACTTGCTAATTTGTCAGTATATATTTACTACCAACTAGTTCTTTTAGTTTGTTTTGCATTTATTATTTAGATACCTACAGTATAATTAGCCAGGTAGCCCTTCTAGTTCGGTATTAAACCTGTCTAGGTACCGAGTCACCTTCAGTATGCTTAACCATCAGGTAGCCCTTTTAGTTTCCTATAAATCTTACAAGACTCCGAGATACCAAGAGTATGATTAGCTAGGTAGCCCTTCTAGTTCAGTATTAAACCTGCCTAGGTATCAAGTTAATTTGAGTATGCTTAGCTAGGTAGCCTTTTTAGTTTCTTATAAATCTTACAAGACTCCGAGATATCAAGAGCATAATTAGCTAGGTAG
The DNA here is from genome assembly GCF_000699045.2 of Agrilus planipennis. Taxonomy (NCBI): domain Eukaryota; kingdom Metazoa; phylum Arthropoda; class Insecta; order Coleoptera; family Buprestidae; genus Agrilus; species Agrilus planipennis. The sequence goes on along the minus strand of NW_020438876.1, from coordinate 840,350 downwards.
CTATTTAGTTCGTTATTTAATCTGCCTAGGGACCGAGTCACTGTAAGCATGCTTAGCTGGGTAGCCCCTATAGTTTGCTATAAATTTGACTAGCCTCCGAGATACGAAGAGTATGGTTAGTTAGGTAGCTCTCTTAGTTCGTTGTTAAACCTGCCCAGGTACCGAATCACCATAAGTATGCCTAGCTAGGTATCTCTTCTAGTTTGTTATAAACCCGATCCGCTATCGAGATACCGAGAGTACAATTAGCTAGGTAGCCCTTCTAGTTCAGTATTAAACCTGCCTAGGTATCAAGTTAATTTGAGTATGCTTAGCTAGGTAGCCTTTTTAGTTTCTTATAAATCTTACAAGACTCCGAGATATCAAGAGCATAATTAGCTAGGTAGCTATTTAGTTCGTTATTTAATCTGCCTAGGGACCGAGTCACTGTAAGCATGCTTAGCTGGGTAGCCCCTATAGTTTGCTATAAATTTGACTAGCCTCCGAGATACGAAGAGTATGGTTAGTTAGGTAGTTTTCCTAGTTCGTTATTTAACCTGCCCAGGTACCGAATCACCATAAGTATGCCTAGCTAGGTATCTCTTCTAGTTTGTTATAAACCCGATCAGGTATCGAGATACCGAGAGTACAATAAGCTGAGTAGCCCTTCAAATCTGTTATAAATCTGATTCAAAGTACCGAGTCATTCTCATTAAACTTGCCAAACTACCTAGTTATCAGGGGTACATTTAATCCTGCTACTACACCATAAAATTTCGTATGCCACTAAGTCATTGCTACCAATTCTGATACTGTAGTGGACATGTTAAGACCTACTGTGACATTACGAAACCGAATATCTAGAAGGGCGTTTAACTCATTTAGCACACCATAAAACCAACGTTGACTCGGTGTAAATATTAATACCACACGTCCTGCTTTGTAGAGTGCGGTATTGAGTTGAAAACAGACCAAAGCATCTTTCATTATTTATTTATTTGTTTACGCTTTTGATTGTTTTTAAAAGTTTAAATAGGCAGTCGAATATGATCGGCACTTTTTGTTTCTTTATTCGTAAAATATTGTTCATAATTGTACAATGCCAATGGATATAATAATGCAGTAACGTTCGACGGGAGTTTACAAATGAATTCATTTCACTCAGTATATGTTATTAGCATTCAAAGCGTACTAGATGAGCTTTTATTTGTCCAATGCATTTCGGTATTAACGTATTGATTTGGTACAAGGATTGTTTGTTTATAATACGATTTACCGTGTAACCCGCAAAATTCATATAATCACATTACTGTTCGTGGTCTAAAATTGCAATGTAAACTAGTTCTAATGCAAGCGCACATATTTAGTTTGTATAAATTAATAAATTATTGGCTTCAGTAATTGTGGCCCGTGGTAGGTACTGCTCAGCGGCAGGATTTTGCATAATAACAATAATAATTTGTTATACAACCAGCATGTTAAATAACCTAATACGAAACTACAGGGTTCTACAATTAATTTCATTGTAACAGAGTTTGAAATACTTATCAGTTCCATTTACATTATTTTGCAATTTTCTTAACTACACTTAAAGCTCCAAATGAATTTGGAAATGTCTAAAATTAAGGTTTATGGTAATCGATGTCATAGATTCATAGAAGATGATGGACTCGGTCCCATAAGTGAACTCTGGTAAAGTCCTTCCCAATTCTGGGAAGCTTGTCGAATTGGCACTACGAGATCGTTATTATCCGCTCGGTTAAATTAACAAGGTTGGGGACACGGGGATCATTTCAAAAGCTACTGATGAATATGTAAATCACAACGAGGAAACTATACGACGAGCTTCGACACGTCGAGTCGCGTCGCGACGTCACCTACAATCCGTTGTTTGCACCATCAAAACCAGAACGCCCTTACTTAAGTATTGAGTTCCTGTGTCATCAGTGAGCAACAGGGAAATTCGTCAAATTTTAAAGATGTCCCATCACACATTTCATTTTCACAGGTTTACTGTAAATAATGATTTGACTTTTACACAGACCACAAATAGAGGTAATGATGCCCAGCCACGTGGACAGCAGATGTAAGAAAACAACAACAGCTGAGCACAGCACACGCCGCCGGGACTGTAACGGACTCTCCGCTCTCCGTCTTCTGTCTGCCGCCGCTGAAGAAAACTAGTCGACACAAACGCCGAAAGATCTAGTGAAAATATGCACGTAGTTTTTCTAATTATTTAAAATGGATTTTCATCAAATAGAGACGAAGTCAATCAGTAATTCAGTACTTTGCAAAATAACGAATAGCATTTAAACATTAACATCATATTCACGATTGTTCTGGTAGGTACCTAGTACCTATTAAATAGAGTATGGTGAACGTGGAATCGTACATGGACCAGATATGCTTCGTCTATCATCATTCATAAATAGATTTAATACCGGTAGAGGGTCACTGTGTGTTGATTTAACAGCGTAATATCAGATAATGAAGCTGTAACAATTGATTCTTCCTGTGGGTGATCTCGACTCGAGCGATCTTCGACCTTTGCTACATCTTAAAAATACATTATTCGTATCTACTATATACGATGAGAATACCATTTCCTTCAAAACAAATAATTTATTGTTGATGTTGACGAGTTTAATTGGATCCGATAAATATATTGCTTCCGCTAAATGACGTTTTAATGGCATACGACTTGCCACAGTGAAAAATCTTTTCAATTGAGAATCATTCTATAGGCTAATACGTGTTAGGTAACTAAAAGTTTTGCAATCATGAATTAGGCCAAAAATACAATTAACTAAATCGCGCCTATTGCAAAGTAAATATATACGAAAAACTTGTTTGTAGCTTACATACTTAATACTTTTTACTAGTTTTGATCCCTGCCTATTAAAAATATCAATAGCTAACTTATTTGACCTTGCATTTTCGATTAACGACTAAAATAGAGTTAGTAATCGCTGTTTAAATTGATTGAAACGTACACTACACAATTAAAAAACAGGAATTAAGCTAACTGGAGCAGGCGATAATAAAATGATTTCCGACTTTCAGCATTTAGATAAGCGTGTGCGTCAATGTACACACGTGCATACCTATAGACATACGTGCATATATGCCTGTGCACATTTGCATGCATATACGTATCCGTGTATGCATCCTGGTTTTAATTAGACGGCGCTCGCAAATACGTCCTCTAATTAATTTTAGTTGCCGAATTGAGGGGAACGATGCGATGCCGACGCCAGGCGACGCGTCGCGACGCTCCTCTCTACACCGCTACACAAGTACTTATTGCACGGGAATTACACAGTCATCAGGCTGTAAGTTCTCCGGGAAGATGCAGTCGCTGTAATTGGATATGGCACAACTTTCATCTCGTAGCGGCGACGCTAAATTAAAAATCGCTACGTAATATACAGAGTGTAAGTACACAGGATATGCTTTGTGTTAGATAAACACAAATATAGCGGTTGCGGAAGAATTGTATGCAGCGAAAGTGGAAGGAAAGCAAGGAACATAAACCTACTTAAGAATAACAACCTCTTCTGACGAAACGCCTGACGTACAGATCGGTTTTAAACTTGTTTGCTCCCATCAGCACGCCTGGAAAAGTTCCGACAAAATTTGGAATCCAACCTCCGATGCTACTATAGTAAGATAAACTTCCTAAACAATTCTTAAGTTTTAAGTTAAAATATGTTTTCATAAATATCTCCATATTTTACTGCAAACAAAATCGTTGTAAGACAAACTTTTAATATTACGCTAACCCCCGGTTGTTAGATACTACTAATAATACAGTTTCACGAGGAAAATCTAGCATTTCTCTTGCGGAGTACACGTACACACTAGTAGGACTTATATTATTAACAATTTCTCTTCGGTAATGGTCTTTTGTGTAAGATAATCTTTTAAAGCACAGCCAAACAATTGGAAATAGGAAGCAGATGATTTGGAGCTTGCGCGCGAGCTCCGGAGGCCCTGTGGTGCTAGGATCTGCTCGCAGTCCTGTTTTAGCGTGCGACTGAGTTGCGCGATACCAAACATCCAACGGGTTACATTACAAAACTTCCGACACGCGCCATTTCCACTTTCGAAAACTTTTACCCTCTGACCGAACGGTTTTTGCAAGCGCATCAGTGCACGATTGCACTGCGGCCCCTTTTTCTTTTCGCTAGTGCTAGTGCTTGAAGATATTGGTTGTCAAGTGTAAAGACCAAATTGCTCGGTCCCTTAAATAGGTACCATGTAAAGCCAGCGTGCTTTTTTTCCAATTTTACACTCATATTTTCTAGCGTATATTTTCTAAATAAAAATGGAACTGTATGCTGTGATGTTATTTATACTGTCAATCTGTGGATCGATGTACGGTTACTCGTGGCAGGGCGAAGAGACCACCACTAGACCACCAGCTGCCAAAGACTTCACCATCGATCCTTTGGTGGTTGAAACGACGACGGGAATGGTACGCGGTTATTCGAAAACGGTTCTCGGTCGCGAAGTTCATGTCTTCACTGGAATCCCGTTCGCCAAACCGCCGTTGGAACAACTCCGATTCCGGAAACCTGTACCGATAGAACCGTGGCATGGGATCTTGAACGCCACCAAACTACCCAATTCATGCGTTCAAGAACGTTACGAATACTTCCCCGGTTTCGAGGGCGAAGAAATGTGGAACCCCAACACCAACATCTCGGAGGATTGCTTGTATCTGAATCTTTGGGTTCCGCAGCGACTGAGGATACGGCATCACGATAACAAACCACGAGGAGATTTGCCAAAGGTACCCATTTTGATATGGATCTACGGTGGTGGTTTTATGACAGGTTCGGCAACCTTGGACATCTATGATGCGGACATAATGGCAGCTACCAATGATGTCATCGTAGCATCAATGCAATACAGGGTGGGTGCTTTTGGATTTCTATATCTGAATAAATATTTTGGGCATGGCAGCGAGGAAGCTCCAGGGAATATGGGGTTGTGGGATCAGGCGCTGGCCATTCGTTGGATAAAGGATAATGCTCCAGCTTTCGGTGGCGATCCTCATCAAATAACACTCTTTGGAGAATCTGCCGGTGGAAGTTCAGTGAGCATACATCTATTGAGTCCTGTAACCAGGGGACTTGCGAAAAGGGGCATCCTCCAGTCAGGAACGATGAATGCTCCATGGAGTTACATAACAGGGGAGAAAGCCCAGACAGTTGGAGAGGTTCTGGTCAAAGATTGTGGATGTAACGTTTCATTACTGAGGACCAAACCTCATCAAGTGTTGGATTGCATGAGAGCTGTTGATGCAAAAACAATTTCTTCGCAACAGTGGAACTCTTATTCTGGAATTCTTGGATTCCCATCGGCTCCAACTATCGATGGCGTATTTCTTCCAAAACATCCTATAGAAATGATGAACGAGGGTGATTACGAAGACATGGAAATTCTTTTGGGTAGTAACAACGATGAAGGTAAGATAATGACGACGATTCTGAAAGTGTTTAGGTGTTCACGAAGATGAAACCTATAATTCCACAAATACGACATCGAAAGTATAATCCACAGTTAGGTGGAAGGTACTTTTTGTATCTGTGGAATTTTAGCCAAATTAATGTTTTAATTATTACGTCTTCCTTTAAATCTTCCAGCATAAACTTCAAGCAGTTTAAACGTTGAGGAATTAATTGACGGTCATTAAAATGATGACTCAAGTTGATAATTAGTTACAGTGTTAGTATTGTTCGATTTAATAGGTTTTTTATTACACAATTGTGTTGAAACATGATCTCATTTTTAATTCCATATTAAATACGCAGTTGCATAATATGCCGGCCGATAAACCTGGAATTTTCACAATGTTTAATTTTTTATATTTAGAAATATTTTCACAGGCAGGCAAATACAATATCTGTTGTTTGGTCATCACTGTACACTAAATGTGTTGCTGCCTTTTAAATGATGAACTTTGAACTATTTGCTTATTGCTTATAAAATCCTCAATGCCATAAAAATTTATATTAGATAGTCCTGACCATCGGCAGGCGTCCGTTTTAGTCCCTAATTCTATCCCCAATTTGTTACCCGAAAGAAAGACGATGTCAGCTTTTTCGTTCCCATTCCCGTTTGCTCTATTAAACGCCACCGCAGGGATTGTGGCAAAAAAGAGGGCTTATTTTCGGCAAAAGGTTCGTTGTGGTAATTAAATTTTCGATGTCATTCACTGATGTTCATTGAGTTTCCACACGCACGTCCAGGACCTTGGTTCCGAAGGTCTCATCCATCTTGGAGGTTTAATAACGACGTCGTGTTTATTTTTCCTGTTGGTTTTTTTTTTGTTTTGTTACCGCCTATCTGCTACACCTCGTGGTTAAAATGAAATCAATATCAATAACATGAATCCACTTAAATAAATAAAACTGCGAAACAACCAATCCGATTATGTCTCGGCAAAGACAAAAATTTTGTTTCGAAAACGGAGTCTTAGTACAAATACTGGTATTACAATTAAACAAAATGGTAGTTAAACAGCTCCTTTTAAGATCAAATGAAATCGAATGTGTTATTAACTTCGTACAATGCGTTTTTCTTTTCTTTACTTTTCTTTCTAAAATATATATATATACCTTTTTATTTCTGGGATGAGATACTCATATCAGCTAGCGATTGAAAAGCGGAAATAAAGAAGGTAAGTAGAGCATTTCCGTTCCATTTTGCTTGTCTACTAGAGACAAAATGTTCTGTACTTCGCTTTGATTCCCAATATCAGATGATACGATACGACCAAAGTTACGTGCATTGAAATAATTGAAGGCTTTTGGGCAGAACAGTAGCTATCTACGTTATCAACAAAATGGGATGCACTAATGTGTTTCAGAATTAAAAGCATTCACGTACTCTATTCTAAATGACAAAAAAGGTTGAGCTCTTTTTACAGTTCTAGAATATGGATGACAATATTTTTGGAAAATTATATTCTTTTCATTTTGAGAGTTTATCACAACTTTTTGTGAACAAAATGAAAATCTTTTGAAAATAAAGCAGATAATTGTTCAGATTTCTGTCATTCCCTATACATTTGAGATGACTTTTCAGTCACCATTATAAAGTCTAGAGTCAAAATTGAACATAATTTACGAAAAAGGATGATCTACTAAAATAAAATACATAAAACTTTGACTGAACTGAATTTTGATTTAATTTATGTTCAATTTTCAAATTAGGATATTTTGAAAATTTATTAGAAGAAGACGAGAATATGTAACGCCTAACGAGACACATTCTTTATAAAACATGAAGAAATATGAATTAGTATAAACAGCTCGCTAGGCGACATCTATAGATAAGAATATCGACATGTTAAACTGACTAGCTAACCTTACGTAAGTAGTAAGTTTATTACAAATTTACGAATCGATATCCTTAAGGACCTTATTGAACATTTTTTAATCGCACTAAAAACACCACAGATGGCGTTTACAACGCTGTTTATAGTAATTCGTAAAATGCTGTCTTAAATCAGCATGTAATAGGTCTGTATTCTATAGAAACTCTTCATAACGATGATGAGGTCCAATAAGATCGAAATCGCAATCAGTTTCGACAGAATACTTTGACCACCATAAACTTTTTGTACGGTATTGGGAAATATCTGTATTTATTGCGGTTATTGCTACTGTTAAGTGGTTAAAAAAAAATGAAAAGTACTCGTCGGAAATAAAAAGTCCGTCTAAATTACTGATTTATGTGGCTAATAGAGCATCAGGAGGAGCCGTTTCTCTTATTGCAACTCAATTTGAGTTTGAGAGGGTCTGACGTGGGCCTAATGTAATTTTTCCTTTTGGTCGCCCACGGCGGCGAGGATGGATCGTAACTGACAGGAACAAATGTCGAGTTGTTTCTCTGTTATTTTTATTTTTCCGGCGCAAAGAAGCTTGACGCGAAAATTTCCCTTTTCCTTCTTGGTTTGCCAGGTTTTCACGGGTCGTTTGAGAGGTGGGTAGGGACAGACAATATCGCCGTAACAACATAGGTAGGGGGTGGCGAGTGAGACAGGTGAGCGCGAGGAAGAAGTTGGGTTATGTTGCGTTGGGGAAAGAGCAAGAGCAAGACGATGGGGTCGGCGTTAGCAGCCGTTTCGGGGTGTTCAGCCAACCGTGACTGATTCGTCTCCCTGTTTGTACGTCTTCTTCATCTTCTCCATCTGCGCTGCTGCTTTCTGTGACAGCGATTCTCAAACTGTTGCTTTGGACTTTGATGTATAATGTAAGACAAATAGCTCCGGAAAAATAGCTGTCACAGTCGAAACTAAAAGAGAAATTTTCAAGGAAACTTGCTTTTGTATGCTGATCGTATTGCCCTCGAATGGCATGGCATTATTCCTCAAAGAACAAACAGTTTGTTACGTTTCTAGCAAGAGGATTTTAGGTATATAATTTTTATCCAATTTACCCGCACATGTCCTAGATATCCTTTCTATATCGAGCATTAACGAATCAAAAACCATCCTTATTAGTAATCGATAATTATTACAGCCTAATCACCAATGTATTTTATTGGTTTTCAATATTTTGCAAAAGGGACAAGTGATTGTACTCGCATCGAGTCAAAGCAATATCACTATATAGTATAAAACAAAGTCGCTTCCCGCTGTCTGTCCCTATGTATGCTTAGATCTTTAAAACTACGCAACGGATTTTAATACGGTTTCTTTTAATAGATAGAGTGATTCAAGAGGAAGGTTTATATGTATAATACATGAATAATGTAGTAGAGAAACACTGATAATTTTAGAGGTTTCTAATGTGATGTCGTAAATAAACACATTTTTTGCGCTTATATTGCAAACGCTGGCTGAAC
>NW_020438876.1:704977-827940 GCF_000699045.2 Agrilus planipennis | reverse complement strand
ATCGCTCTCCATATTTAAAAGGGCACCAACCAAAAACTACTGCGTAGAATTAATTGGAATTTTTCACACACAAGCCTTGCTATATGAGCTCTCAAAGCATATAAAAATTATACGGCTTAAATGTGTAGTTGGGTGCAAAAGAATACAATTAAATCCTCTGTCGGGAAAAAACGAAATGACTTTCCGAACAACCCGATAGTTTAAGGGAAATGAGAAGATTAGCTCAGGATAGGAAGAAGTGGAGATGCGTGTCTAACCAGTCTTAGGACTGATGACCTTAGGATGACGATACTAGAACATGTTTCATAAGTATGGATGTTTAGATTATGATTTATTATAATCAAAAGTATTAATTAGATTTTTAATGCAATATCTCGGCAGCGTGACGGTGCGAAAATTTTCCTTCAAATTCCAACATTTCATTCCATTTAGCTTGATCCGTTGTACGTTGACACATAGCCTCCGAATCCCGAACGAAAAGGAGATTTTTCGCGGTTGACAGTTATGTAAATCTTTTGACTTATTACTCGTTACAGATTTATTTGTAGTCGTGAAGAAACGGGCACAAGGTATATCCTGTCAGCGACGGAAGATGAATCTTATTACGCGACGTGACGCGAATTATTCCGGCTCGGTAATACTCCCGATGGCATCCGTTCGCCTGTTTCGAGGTTGTCCTTTGTCACGAGACCGTAAAAAAAAGGAAGACGACACATCGGTAATGGATAAAATGTTGAGGATTATTCCGTATTCCAAACCCGAAGAGCGAAATTAAAAGGACTCCAGTCAGCACCAAAGCATGTTATCAACTACAGAAAGAAAATAGTGAACTTATAATTTACAAGAGTTGATTTGCCTTTACATAATTGACAATTTTCTTGGTGGAATAAGTACGCGATTGCATTAGAAACTTTCGAGTATATTTGAATAATTAACACCAAACCGTTGCTTCGCTGTTAAGACCAAATCCAATGGAAAAAAGCCAACATAATTAAAACATCAATTCATCGTCATATTTGAGAGCTATCAGGTCATCATCATCATCACAGACTCATCAGTCCGAAGACTATAGTTGGACACACACCTGAATACCTCCAACTAACCCATAAGGTCATGTACCGCCCTGCTTCTTCTAGATTTCTGTAGCGCCTTCTGCTCTCCGATGTTATTTTTAATGTCTATCCATTTTTAAACTAAAATTTACATAATTGACAATTTTCTTGGTGGAATAAGTACGCGATTGAATTAGAAACTTTCGAGTATATTTCAATGATTTACACTGAAACACTGCCTCACGGTTAGACCAAATTTAATGATCATAATTAGGAGCTATCAGATCATCGTCGTCCTCATCACAGAGTCATCAATCAGTTAAGTGCACACCTAGACATCCCTAACTAGCCCTTCGTGTCTCAGAAGATCTTCTACCCTGTTTCTCCTAGAGTTTCATAGCACCCTTTATTTTCTTGTTACTTTTAATTCCTCCTCATTTCTAACTTCTTCGTCACCATCATCACAGAGTCATCAATCAGTTGGGCACACACCTGGACATCTCCAACTACCCCTTGATGTCCCAGAAGGTCTTCTACCATCCTGTTTCTCATAGACTTCTGTAGCACCCTTTATTCTCTTATTACTTTCAACCCCTTCTCATTTCTAAATTCTTCTGCCCACTGCATTTTCATTGTCCTCCTGTAACATCATATCTCAAAAGTTTTTATCCTGATTTTCGCTGATATTTTCTGTAGTCGCGCCTATATCTGGAATATTAAAACCAGCCGAATAGTTGAAGGATTATTGTCTATTGTCTAAGTATTTGTTTGATACATATTGAGAAGTTGAATTGAATTTCCTTCTAAATTCTCATCGATATACCTACTCATTTTTTTCTTAATCCCCTACTCAATGCGAAGTTCTGTGTGCGTTTCTGACAACGGTTGTAATTATTTCGAACCGCAGGAACACGTAGACCGTAGTATAGTGTTTTCAATTGTCATCGTTGTATAGAGTACATTGTGGAGTGCTAACCTCATGCACACATCAAAACGATCTCCTTTTCAGTGTGGAGATCTGTCGGTGCCACTTCCGCTAAAGTTAATTCCAATTAAAATTAATAGGCAGTGCTCTCGTGAGCGTCACCCACGCTAACAAACAAGGTACCTCTGCTCGCCTGGCTGTTCGATCCACAGGTTAGCTCAGATTCATTTCGCTGTCTTGGTGAACCGACGACCTTTGAATATTTTATGCGATTTCAAGTAGAATTTCAAAATGACCGTCCAATTCCATGCTCGAGGCATAAGTTTGACCGAAACACAGTCCACTGTTTTCGAATTAAATAATTCAAGTGAAACGACTGAGTTTACCAGCTGGAACCGCTTGATACCTTTCGGGAACAAAATCGTTTCCTTTCTAATATTTACGACCTATCCAACAGGAATGTATTTTTAGTTTTACCGTACCAAGTTCCTCGATTACTCTAAACTAAATTCGTGCTTCAGAAAAATAAAACGCAATTGACTACTAGCCGAACTCCAGAACAGAAATGTACTAAAATATTAATTACTTACCGCTCTAAACATATCCAACTTATATCTTATGCAGTACATTAAGAGACAGTCTAAATTTATGGTTAACATTGCGTTCCGAATCATCTACGGTGTTGTGAATAAATCACAGATACTTATATCTTTACATTCCTTGTAAAAATCTAAGAACATTTTCTCTTTTCAGTTTTTCGATCCGACGCGTAATAACTGAACTGCAAGTGATTAAAAAAACTGAAATAACCACCCAATTAGAGCGCGCCAGCTTTTCTGCAAGGAGAAGTAGCTAGCGGATGCAGCGGTAACAGTTGAAACACAACTTGCAGCAAACTCAGCTCGCTCTGATTCGTTGAATTTTTAACTATTTAACCTTCAGTAACACGAAAACTATACATCGCATCAAAAAACTGAAAAGGAAAATGTTGCTTAGAATTTCGCGTACAATCCAACGGTGTATTTTTTTCTTCCACGACGTTTTCGGGACACCGTGTAGGCATAGTACAGCCCTGTTTGTATTATTAGCTTTTGCCTGCGGTGCTACTGAAATAAATCTTTCGTATTGGGTCGTAAAGGTTCCTCGAGATGTCTTGAGGGTATTTTATTACATACAAACGACGAAGATTGCGAAATTAAAATGTGTAGCGCAACGTGCATCCATGTAAAGGGCAAAAGAAAGGAGAAATGGCGGAGAAGAAGCGGAAGGGTGACGAAGGAGGAGGATAGCGACAGCAATCCGGGCTTCAATCTTTGGTGCAGCGCGGCAGGAACGGACTAATTAAATTTAATTATGCCAAACACAAAGAGGTTACTACTACTCGCGGTTCTTTGTTAAATTAAATAAACATGAGATTGATGTTAGAATACAAATATGGAAGTATTTGCGTAGTCTAGACTGTAGGGGCCTAAATTTTGACAAATCCGACAAGGGTCATCATACAAAAGGGGGTCCTATCTCCTGAGAGGGATTTTTAATATCTCTATATGCTTTTCGAAAGATTTATCTTACTTAATCGATTGTGCAACAAATAATAAACTTTAAATCGTATGCGATAGATTTAAGTACTAAAAGATTTGGTGCTGGAATTTGTCATTTAAAGAACACCCTCTATGTATAATGCATATACGGGCCTCGTACTTTTAAAAGTGCTCCAACCGTAAACGTGTTAGTTCACTTGTTAATAACTAGCACGTGGTAATTGACAAAATTACTCAGTTGCGAAAAATTCTAGCTCGTGTAACTAAAGCTGCTTCGTTTTTATTTTATATTTCAAATATAAATTAATGAGGTCAGGCCAACGTATCGCCGAGAGTTATGGGGGTCATTCGGCACTTTTTATCAACTGAAACCCTTTTCTCTCTGATCGGGAGGCAGGAGACACTAATTACGTACGGCGTCAACTGAGCAGATGTCTCAATTAGTCTTAATATAAGACCAGTTTACATTTATCTGGTGGACGCTTTGACGTAATTAAAACGGTTTTAATGGTGCGGGATGGCCGCCCGCAGCCGATCATTAGGCACACTTGGAACAATGTCTGTGGTTCCAAATTATCCTCTTATTGGCGCCAAACTACCCTTAAAAGGAAGTTATTTAATTAGGGTTTATGTAATGGGCGCAGAATAAGATAAAGAAGCGTCTTACCCTAAGGCAAAACATGTGGACAGATACCACAAAACATTATTTTACCCTGAGTTCTACCCACTATTCTATCGTAACTGTTTGATTGCGGATTGCGATTTCACTGTCATTAAACACAATCAATAAATAACTGCAGATGGTTAATGAACGCCATCTGTGAATAATTGGCAACAATTGTAAGTTTACCTTAAAACTTGTTGTTTTTATGAATCGCCTAAAGAACGGTTCACACTGAGCGAATAAGAACGAACATGGGCTGTAATCTTCACGAACTTCAGTCCTTTTCTATGACGTTCCGTAAGTATGAGACGCCCCTGAAGGTCGCTTTTGTGTTTTAAGGAATTATACATATACTTCACCCGTCATATAATTAACAGAAGTACATAGCGGTGCGGTCTGAAAGAGGGTTGTAAGCTTTACGACTAATTAAATTGAGTCCACCACTTTTCCACCAAGGAACGACACAGATAAAATAAATTTGTATATAATTCTTTTATTCTAGGTAAATCGTGTAATTGGTTCAGACAATGTTGTTTATTAAAAATTAGAAGAAAGTAGCTACGAATTCGGTTGTATGATTTGTATCATTGTTAGATTGCACGACCAAATACGAGGGTGGATTGATAAGTTTCCGGCCTAACCAAGAGATGACGCCACTATGCCTACCTTGAGGTGACATTCTATAGTACCATCCTTGGATAGCTTGTAGCTATAGTTTCAGCCCGATCTCCTTGCTAGTGTAGGTTTGACAGCACGCTGAACAAGACGCCTCTGTGGTTTTCGTAAAAATGGAAAAGCAGGAAAATCGTGCTGTCATCAAATACTTTTATTTGAAGGGGTTAACGCCGAAGGAAATTAAAAAAGAGATGGACTCAACACTGGGGACATCCTCCCCGTCATATTCAACCGTTAAGCAGTGGGTTTCCGAGTTTAAAAAGGGTCGTGTGAGCACCTCTGATGGGCCTCGCTCAGGACGCCCCGTTGAGGTCACAACTCCAGATATGATCGAAAAAATTCATCAAATAGTGCTGGGAGTCCGCAGATTGAAAGTGCGTGAGATAGCTGAGACCTGTAAGATGTCATATGAACGTGTGCAACATATTTTGCACCAACATTTGCATATGGAAAAGCTCTGTGCAAGATGGGTGCCGCGTTTGCTAACAGTCGACCAAAAATTGATTCGAAAAAACATTTCTACCGCAAATTTGTCATTGTATAAGCGTAATCCAAGCGAATTTTTGCGTCGATTCGTAACCGTTGACGAAACGTGGGTCCACCACTACACTCCTGAAACCAAAGAACAGTCTAAACAGTGGATTGGACCAGGGGAACCAACTCCAAAGAAGGCAAAAACAATTTTTTCGGCGAACAAGGTTATGGCTACTGTTTTTTGGGATGCAAGAGGTATTATATACATTGATTACCTTGCAAAGGGTAATACTATCACTGGTCAATACTACGCAGACTTATTGCAACGTTTGAGCCACGAGGTGAAAATTAAACGACCTCATCTGGCGAAGAAAAAAATCTTGTTTCATCACGATAACGCACCAGCGCACACGTCAATCGTTGCGACGGCTAAAATCAACGATCTAAAGTTTGAATTGATGCCGCACCCTCCTTACTCTCCAGACCTAGCCCCGAGTGACTATTTTCTGTTCCCTAATCTCAAAAAATGGCTTGGCGGTAAGAGATTTGCGGACAATGAAGAAGTAATCGAAGCTGTAAATGGTTATTTTGAGGAGCTTGACGAATCAGTCTATAGAGATGGCATTAATAGACTGGAACACCGCTATGAGAAATGTATCAGCCTTGGAGGAGATTATGTTGAGAAATAAAAAAAAAAAATTTTTAAAAACCTTGTTTTTCTTGGTCAGGCCGGAAACTTATCAATCCACCCTCGTATCTCACGTTCAGTCAAATACAATACTTTTTCACCCTAAAAGCAAGTTTAAAAGGGTATAAAGAATGGATTTGATTAGGAACAGGCGGTTTAGCGAAAATAAAAGCGCTCAATTGAAAATAGAACAACAAAATAATCGATTGAACTGAAAGGTTGTTACAAGTTGAGACGATAAACAGATACGAAGTCGTAAACCTAATTTAATTTGTTACTCTTTGGCGGTAAACAAAAACCGCATTGATCCGGTACTTTGTTAACTCTTGATTGATTTACTTCAAACAGCAGGAGGTTTCACACGTTGCTTTAATTTTCATTTAAATGCTTTCACTCTCTTAAAAACCGTTGCTGTTGGCACACTTTGTACACCAGTTCGGACAAAAACTTTATTAGGTACATTTTAATCCGTAAAATATAGGGTTGTTCGGAAAGTCATTTCGTTTTTCCCGACAGAGGATTTAATTGTATTATTTTGCACCCAACTTCACATTTAAGCCGTATAATTTTTATATGCTTTGAGAGCTCATATGGCAAGGCTTGTGTGTGAAAAATTCCAATTAATTCTACGCAGTAGTTTTTGGTTGGTGCCCTTTTAAATATGGAGAGCGATAAGCAGCATTTTCGACATATCTTACTGTTTTACTACAGAAAGGGTAAAAATGCTGTTCAAGCCAGAAAGAAATTGACTGATGTGTATGGAGAAGGTGTGTTGACAGTACGCCAGTGCCAGAACTGGTTCGCTAAATTTCGATCCGGCAATTTTGATGTCGAAGATGCACCACGTTCGGGAAGACCGGTTGAAGCTGATAAAGACACGATAAAGGCATTAGTTGATGTGAACCGGCGAATAACAACACGTGAGATCGGATTGAGGTTAAATTTATCAAATTCAACAGTTTATGACCACTTAAAAGGCCTGGGATTATCCTCGAAGCTCGATGTACGGGTTCCCCATGTTCTCACAGAGAGAAATTTGTGTCGCCGCATTGACGTCTGCGATTCGCTTCTCAAACGTCACGAAAATGATCCGTTTTTGAAGCGCATCATCACTGGGGACGAAAAATGGGTTGTACACAACAACGTCAAACGCAAGAGGTCATGGAGCAAAAAAGATGAACCGGCTCAAACCATTTCCAAAGCCGATATTCACCAAAAAAAAAGGCGAAGCTGTCTGTTTGGTGGGATTTTAAAGGAATCGTTTTTTTTGAGCTTTTACCAGATAACACAACGATTAATTCAGAAGTCTACTGTCATCAGCTGGACAAACTGAATGATGCACTTCAACAGAAAAGGTCAGAACTAATCAACAGGAAACGTGTGGTGGTTCACCAAGACAACGTGAGACCTCACACAAGTTTGGTCACTCAGCAAAAGCTTTTACAGCTTGAATGAGATACAATGCTACACCCACCATATTCTCCAGACCTGGCACCATCGGATTATTATTTGTTCCGGTCACTCCAAAATTTTTTAGACGCTAAAACCTTCACCTCAAATGAGGAGGTCAAAAACTTCCTCGATCAGCTTTTGCCAGCAAAGACCAAAAATTTTATGAGCGTGGAATAATGCTACTACCAGAAAGATGGCAAAAGGTGTTGGACCAGAACGGTCAATATATAATTTAATAAAGTATTTGTTTATTATACGAAAACTGTCTTTCATTTCCACAAAAAAAAATCGAAATGACTTTCCGAAGAACCCTAGAATATGGAAACTCGGAACTGCATTCAGAAAAACAATAATATCCTTCAGCATAAATTCGATACTATTCACATTAGGGGCTGTGATACCGTTTTAAGTATTCATCAAGTTAAAAAATTGGGGCCTTGGGAAAGCTTGATAACTTAGAGGGAAACTTTGGTAGTTGCTTTTAAAAAATAAAAACCTTTTAACTCTCTTTAAGCTTTGATTCACACATTGAGTATAAAACAGAGGAAGATTACAGAATAAAATGCAATCGATATTGTCGTTACAGAATATCGACGAGTTGCAAGTTCGTTCAGAGTCTACATTTCCCCAATCATGCATAGCAGTTTAATTTGCCTCGTCATTAGATGCAAAGTAGACAAGATCCAAGTTGGGAAATGTTATTTCAGGAGCTATCACCGAAAGTTAACTTCAATGTATAAACTTTGAAACATTCATCAACAACAAAGTAAGCGGATTTGACCGATGATGTAATCAGTTAAGGTCAATTAACTAAATTACGTCGGACAGAAGGTTTTTCACTGAAATATTTACAAGTACTCTGTTTTTGTTTTAATTAAATAACGTGAAGTTTCACCTGAAACGACCACTCTTTAAATATACATTACGACAGATTTGGGACACCAAAGAAAAACGAATTGAATGGAAATTGTAAATGATGAAGTAAATTGAAATTATTTGGAACAGACATAAACAAAATTACTGACAATGAGTGTGAGTATTGAGTGAATTCTTTCATGTTCTTTATCTTTATTTACAGCTTAAAATCTCTAGAAGTTTTCAATTGACTCATACTATTAGTCCAATGTTGGAACAGAAAATAATAATAAATATTTTTCGCCAATTAATCTGATACAACCCAAGGTAAAATACTTTCGGCCACTTAACTGAATATTCGACAAGGTAAAACTTCGGCTGATGATTAAATTGCTGTTTCCTTGGACGAAGTGAAATCGGAAATTAGGGTATAATGTAAACGCTGTTTATAACCTGTCGATACAGATACGATATGAACTGACGCTTCCGATTTAATTTCCTTCACGTCGTTGCTAAATAAGTTACCGGGTTTCGCCAAATTAGATTTCCACCTACACCCTTTCTTTCATGATAAGTTAATTCGTTATTAGAATTAGCGCTTTTGATTTAATCATATCTACCTTCATACGAGAAATCCAAACCGATAAATATACAGGGTGTACAGCAAATAAATCAACGCATTTTTGTGCTTGTGTTTTTTAAATACACATTTTCTAGAAGGTGCATATTATTGACTGCAACAAAATCCAGAAACTGTTTCACTGCGTGACTTTTCTAATAACATTTGATAGCAATTGTATCCCTTATCGTGGTCATTTACAGTGAAATTTTGTCGCTAATGTGAATTCACATTCAAATAATAAGATAAACTTGCACTTAAAAAGCGTTCTAATTCTACTGATTGTAACAAAGTAAAAACCACCAACATACCGTATCTCGACTGATGGAGAATTTCAACATAAATTCGCTTTGAACATGCAGAAAAATAATTAGCTGTAGGTATATGAGAAAAGTTAGTCGAATTTAACGTTAGTCAAGTATGAATTTTTAATAGCAGCAGTTATACTTAAAGAATTGTGAAACCACCTAGGAACTACCGGGACTTTTGTAGGCTACTGTCTGTAAACTGGAACAAAATGGGGAAAGATTTTATTTGTCCATTCCTAATATATGATGGTTGTGACTAGAGATGTGCAAAATGGTTTCTTAAAAGTATTTAAATGCAAGATAAAAATAAATATTTTTTATTTTGCATTTGCATTTTTAATGCATGTATTTCAAATAAATCACATCTCTGGTTGTGGCTAACTCTTATTAAGACAAATTTTTGTTAATTTTTGAGAAATGATAATTCAACGTCATTTCCACTATACGATAGTTTGTTAGTTGTTACCTTCTAGGTATTAATTGGTGGACGATTGCATGCCTAATCAGTGATCAGATTATTACAAAAATGTTTCTGTTTTCATAATTGTCGTAAAAGAACGGCGATACTTTGCGATACGATAACGTCCTAGCCAAATGTGAAATCGCGACAAAAAAGAAAAATACTTTTATGGCGTTATTAGCCGTTCTGATAATATAAACGTAAGCTTTACATAACTCAAAATTCTTTCCTAACATCGCCGCGACATGAAAACGTTCGGAAAACACAATGGTGTTTTATTCGAAAGCTTTTTGAATTATTTATTCCCTTGAATTACATCCAACAACATATTTTATTTAAGCGAAGTTAAACAAGAAAACGAAAGAATATGAGAAGGTAGAAATTTTCTGTAACTGGATATTCTTAACGTTTTCTAAAAAGTGAAATTGAAAAGTATCTCCTAAATTACATTACAGGGAATGAGGGTTTCAAAGTAAAATACAATTCCAAATATTACTCAATTTAATAAAGAACTTATTGTATCCAAATTGACTTAGTAAAGACATTTGGAATACTTTCTATTGTTAGCAGCAATAATTATAATTATCATCAGCTTAATGTTATGTCGACTACCTTTACTTATGTTGCGCTTTTTATTGTTTAAATTTTGTTATAAACTGAGTTTTATAAGAAGCTATTTTGTCGATGCTATAATAATTAAATTCTTGTGCAAAGTATAAGTATAGGCACACTAACACTGCTAATAGTTTCTAGTTATTTCCAGCTTGACAGCTGTTTCGCCCCGTTGTGACTTCCTCAGAATTACTTGGATTACCTAAATAAATAACCTCGTAGCTTCTGAAGAAGTTATAACTTGTCGATGCTATAATAATTAAATTCTTGTGCAAAGTATAAGTATAGGTACACTAAGTTTAAAACACTGTTAATAGTTTCTATTCATTTCCAGCTTGACAGCTGTTTCGCCACGTTGTGTGACTTCCTCAGAATTACTTGGATCACCTAAATAAATAACCTCGTAGCTTCTGAATAAGTTATAACTTGTCGATGCTATATTAATTAAATACTTTTCCAAATATAAGTATAGGTGCACTAAGTTTAAAACACTGCTAATAGTTTCCATTTATTTCCAGTTTGACAGCTGTTTCGCCACGTTGTGACTTCCTCAGAATTACTTGGATTACCTAAATAAATAACCTCGTAGCTTCTGAAGAAGTTATAACTTGTCGATGCTATAATAATTAAATTCTTGTGCAAAGTATAAGTATAGGTACACTAAGTTTAAAAAACTGGGATCGCCCAAGTAAATAACTCCGCAGCTTCTGAAGAAATCACAACGTTTAT
Organism: Agrilus planipennis; assembly: GCF_000699045.2. Classification (NCBI taxonomy): domain Eukaryota; kingdom Metazoa; phylum Arthropoda; class Insecta; order Coleoptera; family Buprestidae; genus Agrilus; species Agrilus planipennis. The sequence continues at coordinate 816,886 of NW_020438876.1, read as the reverse complement.
CGCTAAGTGATTAATTATTAAAAATGTTTGGAAATCAAAGACAATACAAATATTAATTTAAATATTTCGCTGTTGCATGAGTTGTTCGGATCGCAGGTCAATCGTCGACGAACGAACGCTATACGACCGACGCTATCTGCCGTAGCGTCTCGACGTAGTAACCGTAGTAACGAGCATAGTAAAACAACAAAGTTTATGTACATGTGTGGTAGGAGAGCGTCGTCAAACATCGGCGTCATTATTATCAGAAGCAGGCGCAGCACGTGGATGAAACCTTGGTCTTCGCTCGCGCCTGCCGATGCGTCGTAGTAGCCTGGGTAAGGTCAGGTCGGGTCGGGTCACAGGTAATGTGGAAGCCGAAGGCCACTTGCTGTTGCTTGTCGCTAAGCCGAACAACGCAAGGGGTGCTCGCTCTGGCCGCGCGAAAACCAACCGGTTGGAGGACAAGGTCGCGGCAACGGCGACGCTTAGCGTCGATGTTGACGACGTCGACACAGCTGGCGGTGCTGTCTGGCCGGGAATCGGTTAGGCCTGCCACTGGCACGGCACGACGGGTGGTAAGGGATGGGGTGTTGTGATTAGGGGATGGCAAGCGAACTAGACAGTCTGATGCATCTTTTCTCGTTATAAACGAATTAAGTTTTCGCGATCTCTGTTCTGTTCTTTTACCAATTATGGGCACTGCTTGAAAACGATGTTTATGAAACATGCTCTTGTAACAGAATGACGGAACAAACTTTAATAAAACCCTTTTTGTAACCAGTCTTGTTGAAAAAGAATTCAGTTTCCATTACTGAATTTTATAAAATCGTATTCCTTTGATCGCAAGACTGTAAACATTGCTGATTACAGTCTATTTCAATTTGTTAGAATTGTGACCTTGAAGAAATCTGCGCGAAGATAGAAAGAATACACACTAGGCGTGAGCAAGACAGAAATAGCTGGAACAAGTTTGAACAGAGAGCAGAGCTCTCGATGGGCGGTCTTAGGAGATCGGCTAGAACTGTACAGTACTAGACGAAAATGTTTAGCAATTTCTTAAAACAAAAATGTATATAAATTAACAATAGAAAACAAAGCGAAAGTTTTATAGGTGTGTAGAACGTTAAGTTAATTCACTTGTTATTTTTGGATAAATATGCTTTTAAATAAAGCATATTCTTAAATTTTAACGAGGCACTCTTAAATAATTTTGCAAATGGTACTGTACACTTTTGTTTAGTTCTCGCTCGATAATCGGTGGAGAAATGAGCTCCGCAGACAAACATGATTGAATTTGGAATTATGCTACGGCATATCCTAATAAAGGGAAGGGGCATATCTCTAACTTTTTAAAACGAACAGTACTTCATTCTTGAGTGTAATAACTCAAAAAAATAATGATGTACTAAATACTTGTTGTGTAGATTTGATAAATTTTTCGGTGTAACTTCGAAGCGTTAAATAAGTTGATCCGTTTTCAAACTTCTGTTAATTCAAGTGCTCGAACAGAACATCCTCTTCGGATTATTATTTTAGCGGCATTCTATAAAAATCGTTTTCAAAGTAGCGATGAGCTTAATTGACATTCACTTAAGCGCGTCTCTTAGTTGATTTGAAAAAGTTTAAAAGTTTGAAATTAACTTCCCGTACTTTTTAGAAGAGAATCGTGCTAGATTGCGAATGTGCACCTGGAGGAGAGGTTTATGCTACGTGTTTGCTCAACGTAGTTGTTAGAAATTTCGCCCTAGGGTGCTGGCAACCGCAGGTGTAACGGTATCGGCACAACCAGAACGTTTAATTAGATACTTTTAATTTATTATCGATTCATCAAACAATAAATAGCGCAGGATAAAATAAAAGAAAAAATTAGAAGCGTTTGAAATATGGAGTTGTATCACTGTGGTTAGAAATCATGAGGTATTGGAAGGACTAAAAGGACAGAGGACGTTATGGAAGCCAATAACTAAGAGGTAGGACAGTAAGACTAACTTTTGAGACACGGAGGGTTAGTTAGAGACATATTGGAAGCAAGAAAAAGAGTTAAGAGAAGCAGAAGACCTATGTTCTCAAAACTGTTCAAAATGCCCTTCGGGAAATACGATGGTTGGCTCAAGATTGACCCTTACTAAGGGTGGAGGTGCTTGTTCAACCAACCGATCTGCATGGTCTAGAGGTTTAGACCATTGCTTAGCATTCGGGAGAACTCCGGTTCGATTCCGGGTCCGTCTGCCTTGGTCCAAGTTTTTCTGTGGTTTCCTTGGATCACTTAGGCAAATGCTGAGGCAGTAATATTCCACAGATAATCTTTCATTCTCTTCTGTCTTCATTTCATCCGTCTCATCTTTCTCACCCGAACCACCACCCACTCATTCCCACGAAAATAGGCTGAAGAGGGCCTTCCGCCCTACCTTCCGGCGAAGTCCGGAGGGACTGCCCGCCGACCAGTATTACTGGCTGGTGGGAATGAAACACCCAAAAGTTTTTTTTTGTTCAACCAGTCTTTGTCCCTCACAGGTTAGAGACGTCAAATTAATATCATTTATATGAGGGTCATGACATGAGATGTAATCTCTTAACTTAATCCAACAAAATGCCACGTACTAAGGAGCTTTTATGCTGCAAGTGAAGAAGAAAGCTTCTAATTATTCTTATCGAAAGCTGATGCTCACTATTTATTTCCCTTTTGGATCGATATTTGAAAGAGCATTCGCCGTTCGTTAAAATTTTGAATCGATTGGGTGGTTGGGAACAAAAACGACATTTTGTCTAAATATAATGCAAATTCTCTTAACCCGTAAATTAAATTTAGCGTTCAATTTTAGCACGTAGCCAAAACAGCTTTTAGCAAGCTAATTGTGTTATAAAGGGTTGGATATATATATATATATGTATGTATGTGTTCGATGTGAAACGTTATGCATGAATAATACTTGATTGGATGTACCTATTTATTCACATTTCCATTCTGTCAATCACTATCACATAAATTTTAATTGCACCAAAACTACAAAAAGTTGATAAAATTCAGCAACGCATCGAATTAATTTTGACCTTGTTTCAGGAAAATGGAAACCCCGTTAAACTTCTCACTGAAGTGTTTATAATAAGCTAATAAAAGTCAATTAAGGGTTGTAGTTAAAGTAACAATTTACTAAATGTTTATTGCTTCTGATGTTTTAATTTCTGTAACCCACATTGGTTACTTCCTCATGCCTACTTTTAGTATCTAAATTACTTTTTATTCAAAAACCGAAATAAATCAAAGTTGTAACAACTCACTCTTAATAATAATTTTACTTCTTTTTTTACGTCAAGCCGTAAAACCATAAAGATATTAGTATAAAAAGGGCAACTACACAAGAGTAGGAGCACGCAAATTTGTTCCGTTTTATCTTCTGCAAAATCAGTACCAGTTTAATACGAAATCCTTAAATATTTTTCCGTAAACAATTGAAAAAATATAAACATAAACTATTTGCGGGCAGGCACTTACGACTTCCATATTTTTTATGGTTCTAGATTTTATCGTTTCTGAAATACGGCAGAAAGGACCTTGAGCTAATAGTTTATGTTTGAATATTAAATACACTCCTCTTACATTTTACAGAAATTGTAACTAAGTTTCAATTACATTATTATCTATAATTAAAGAATTTATAAACTGAGTCAAAATTGTCAGTTAATACATCTAATTGTGGTGGTGGTGGTAATATCTTTGAAGCTTTGAGAATTCCAGAAATATCACAAGATAAAAAAAATTTCGAAGTGGTCTATATTCTGTCGAAACTGCCAAACGCGGATCGCGATTTCGATCCTGTTGGATCTCATCAGCGCGTCGCAGACAGTTCCGACAGAAAAAAAAAACTTTAAAAAACTTTTGGGTGTTTCATTCCCACCAGCCAGTAATGCTGGTGGGCGGGCAGTCCCTCCGGACTATGCCGGAAGGTAGGGCGGAAGGCCCTCTTCAGCCTGCTTTCAGGAATCGTGGGAATGGGTGGGTGGTGGTTCGGGTGAGAAAGATGAGACGGACGAAATGAAGACAGAAGAGAATGAAAGATTATCTGTGGAATATTACTGCCTCAGCATTTGTCTAAGTGATCCAAGGAAACCACAGAAAAACTTGGACCAAGGCAGACGGACCCGGAATCGAACCGGCGTCCTACCGAACGCTAAGCAATGGTCTAGACCTCTAGGCCATGCCGCTCGGTTTCCGACAGAACGCAGCCCAACCTTTACCTGCTGTCTTAACAGTGCGTTTTAGAAAAAACCACAAATGGCGCGGTAAACGCCATCTATAGCACGATGCTACATTTGAGAATTACGTATGCTCCAACAAGGTCCACTTGTGTGGATATCTACCTGCTGAAACGAATCGCGTAGCATCGTACTACAGATGGCGTTTACCGCGCCATTTGTGGTATTTTCTATAACAGGATATATGACCATATCTGAGCAGGTCTGACTTTACGACAACGTATTGTCGATACTTTCTTCTCATAGAAATAATTGCCAAACCTTTTGTTCGTTGGTTCTAGTATCAAACTTGTAAAGTATGTAAAAGTTATTAAGCCATTGACGATATGAATTTCCAAAATTTCCATATAAACCGTTACAGAATCAGCAGTTAGGTAAATGGGATAAGGTAATAAATTCCAATGAAGGCCACTTTGTAATTTCAGTACCCACTGAGGCGTTTAATGAAAATGTACTGTCTTTTATGCACGGCCCTGATTGCCGGCAATTTGCACCTCGACGTCGACGCTTCAGCGGACCATTAACAGGAATTTCTGGCAACTTAAGTGTACGCTGCAAATTGCAGTAAGAGGCCAGAAAATTGGTTCCACATTAGAGCAGTTGAAACAGAGTCGACCACAGTGCATTTAGCTGCCGTTTAGTCGAAACCTCGTCACGCATATAAACAAGCTTGAATCCATGCAGTCAAGTTACTGAACTTTTAGTGCATCATCATAAGATCGTCAGTCCTAAGACTGGTTCAACACGCACCTTCAACTTTTTCCCATACTAAGCCAATCTAGAACATCCCACATCGTTGGCTATTTGCGAACAGTAATTTAATCTAAGTCTACCTCTACTTCTTAAGTCCTCTGTTTCTGCTTTTAATATGTCTCTATCAACTAGTTCTTCATGCTTGAGAAAGTGTCCTATCAACCTATATCTCGCCTATTTGTTATTGTATCTTCTGTTTTCCTATTCTTTCTAATACCTCTTCATTTCTAACTTTCTCTATCTACAATACGCTCATCATGTAACATCACATTTCTAACGCTAACCTTCTGTTTTCAGCCGCGCCCACCGTCCATGTTTCGCACCTGTACAGCGCCGCGCTCCAATTTTTCCAATTTCTAAAATAACCGTTCACGAGCATAGAAGTGACTTCTCTTTCCAACCTGAATTATCTGACTTGCGAGATACCGAAAATTAGCCACTTTTTCTAATTTTTCGTCCCCTATCAACATATTCACTCATTCCCTACTGTTTCTTCCCTTGCATAACAATATTCTTGTGTGACTTTTAGTGCACCAATTAAACAACATGTTGTTTGAATCAATTTGATTATAATAAGTCTTAATGGTCATAAGTCCCAAAAATGACCAGTTTTTGATTTATAGCTTCAAACTAATGAAAAGGAGAAAATTATGGAATTTCACAATATAGATGTTTAGTATGATAAAAACTTTTCAACTACATTCCACCCTGTATATAAGGATTATTAAAGGACAGGCGCCTTGACATTTTTGTCCTTGGGACACGTTCGTGCTTAATAAGGAAAAGGAAAATGCAATTGCAGTTTCTGTAAATAAAAAATGAATATTGAGGAATTTACTAAGGACGATACTTTTAATAGGGCTTTAAATGGATTTTGAACAGGAAGTAATGAGTTTTACTTAATCAAAACTTAGGGAATATTTTAACAAAGAACCCTACAATTTAATGATGCAAACAAAGTATTATTATTACAATTTCCTTGTGAAAAAATCCACCTAGATTTTTGGTAACAAATAAAAATGAAGGTAAATTTGAAGTCAATAGTTGCTGTAAAGTATTTCTCGTTTAATAAAATGTTAGGTACTTGCTCTTTTTTTGTGGAATCTTAAGGGCAAAGGTCGTTGTGAGCTAAGGAAGGGTCGCCCACGTTTAAGAAACTGATTTCGAGTGGGTAAGATTTACTCGTTTTTTTTATAATCTCAAGGAAATTTCCTTCTTCATGACATTATATTCTTGTAATAAAACTAATTCGCTGTTTTCTAATTTTAGTACACTAAATTTAGACAACTCTCAAAAAGTAGTACGTTTTCATTAGGTTACTGGAATATAAATTGAAGTATTTGGGAATTATAAGGGCGTAGGTAGATACGTCAAAGAAAAAGTAAGAAATTGCCTCAAAACAAAACAAAATAATGGAAAAGTCCCACTCAAACGTATGTAACAGGTCAATTGAAAAGTCCCCGGCCTAAAATAGTAAAACACATTTTTTTTGCAAAATTCGTTTATTTTATTCAACATAATTCCCTTCAAGGGTGATACACTGATTATAGCGATCCTCCAACTTTTCGATACCATTTTTGTAGTACGATTTGTCCTTTGCTTCAAAATAGGTCTCAGTTTCAGCGATCACCTCTTCATTCGACGAAAATTTTTTCCCTAACGAGCATTCTTTTGAGATCTGAGAACAGGAAGTAGTCGCTGGGGGCCAGATCTGGAGAATACGGTGGATGCGGAAGCAATTCGAAGCCCAATTCATGAATTTTTGCCATCGTTTTCACTGACTTGTGAGACGGTGCATTGTCTTGGTGAAGCAGGACTTTCTTTTTCTGCAAATGCGGTCGTTTCTCGGCGATTTCGTCCTTCAAACGGTCCAATAACGCTATGTAATAGTCGCTGTTGATGGTCCTTCCTTTTTCAAGGTAGTCAATGAAAATTATTCGACGCGCATCCCAAAATACAGACGCCATAACCTTGCCAGCCGACTGTTGCGTTTTTGCACACTTTGCGGGTTCATCGTGTGCAGTCCACTCCGATGACTGTCGATTGGACTTCGGAGTGAAATGATGGAGCCATGTTTCATCCATTGTCACATATCGACGCAAAAACTCGGGTTTATTACGCGTGATCATCTTCAAACACTGCTCTGAATCATCAACTCGTCGTTGTTTTTGGTCAAAAGTGAGCTCGCGCGGCACCCACTTTGCACAGAGTTTTCTCATACCCAAATATTCGTGAACGATGTGATGTATACGTTCCGTTGATATCTGTAGAATGTCTGCTATTTCATTCAATTTCAATTTACGGTCATTCAAAATCATTTTGCGGATTTCTTTAATGTTTTCGTCCGTAACAGCCTCTTTTGGGCGTCCACTGCGTTCACCGTCTTCGGTGCTCATTTCACCACGTCTAAACTTAGCATACCAATCCTTGATGGCTGATTTTCCTGGGGCAGTGTCCGGAAATTCGTTATCAAGCCAAGTTTTTGCTTCAACTGTATTTTTTCCCTTCAAAAAGCAATATTTTATCAACACGCGAAATTCCTTTTTATCCATTTTTTTCACAATAGCATAAGTTGCTTCACTAAACATGCTATAATTCACAAACTAATGATCCGACAGCCGTCAAATTTATAGACGCGTCTTTTGAAGGTTAGGACTAACTGAAAATCATATGGATTTAGTTCTGGTGCCGCCGTCTATGTGTCAGGCCGGGGACTTTTCAATTGACCCTATATGATGTTCCAATTAACATCACTGTACTCATTTAGTAGGTTTCGAGTTTTTAGATATTAATTACAATGTACAAAAATTCAATTGTCTTTCAACCCGTACTATTTACATTAAATAGAAACTCAAAACGCACCCTAGGTCGCCACTGAAGGACTAAACGATTGCGTGCTCAAGGGCAGTAAAAGCACTAAACTGGGTCAAATTAAATCTCGCCAAATACACGTTTGTTTTGCGAGCGTCGGGACGCGTCGCGCTATTTCTGGTTCTTTATAGGCAAAAGCAATTCCTTTCATTCCCATCACCCTTTGATCCTTACGATAAACAGGGTTGCAAAAGGCGTATTAGGTTACAAGCGTCATTTTTACCCTAAACAGGGAGAATTACGAAAATTCTTGAAGTTATAAGTTAGATATATTAGTGACAAAATATAATTCCTTTCAGTGGCGTCCCTGATCAAATGAAATGGGTTTTCTACAACTGTTTAATCTCCTATTTTCTAAATGGGTTTTCGAAGGGGTATGCAGAGCTACCCCGTGTGGGTTAGTTCAGCCCTCGGTCATAAGCCCAAAGAATTTATCTGACACAAGACTGTCGGCAAAAGACAATTACAGATACTATAGATTCTCTATGTTGGTGTCTGATTACACCTCTACATACACCAACTTTATCTATAAATACTACACTTTTGCTGGGTGCATTACCATCCTTGGTCCGAAACCATGACACATCCATAATATGCATTAGGTATAATACATCAACATATGTAGATGTAGACGTATTCAATACTTAGGTATAATTGTACCTTGAAAGTCCTTACTGAAGAAGTAACTTTAAGGGATCATATTTCAAAAAGATTTTTACGACTTAGCGCCTATCGAGATTTTTGACTTACACGTCGAGAACTATCAGAATCCAAAGTTTCAAACACTTCGACGGAGGGGGCTGTTTTCTGTAAGGATCTAGAGGAGTCCTTTGACAGTTCTGTAGCTCGTACCGATAAGCTAGCAGACCCTGGATGAATTTATTTATTATTTAAGTTAACCATTACCATATCTTTTAATTTTTAAAATGATTTTCCCGTGTATGTTTTGACTAATCGTTCAAACTGTTTGGTTTACTTTTATGCATCTTTGAAACGCAGCGATTTGGATGTAAGTGATCGATCTTATCCGCCCAGTGCAGTTACAGTTGTGATTAAAGTAGCTTAGATTAATGGAAAAAGTTTTAATTGCTCCTCCGCTATAACTAACCAGCTTTAATGCTCAACGAGATTTTACACTGAAAACAAAATACATCATAAAACCACCGGCTACAGTATATGTACATGCAGCTTGCTGCACCCTCTTTTTTTTTGGTTTAAAATTACTATTAATCTACCACCAGTTGCTTAAAGGTTAAAGATTTCATAAAATTTCAATTCCATTTTGATTACTATTAAATTAAATTACCTATAGGTAGTAAGTGAATAAACTACATTGTATTGTAAACCTAATACCACAAGTTTTATTGCTACCCTCTAGACATTTCGTTAAACCGAATCTAAATTCTATTTAGAGATTATGTAAGCGAATGGAACCCTGAGTAGATACGATGACATTAAGGCAGATAATTATTCAAAAAAGTTTCATGCAATTTATGTGCAGAAATGTGAAGATTGCTTTGAGAAATTCCGAAGTCATTAACAAAAAAAAAATGTTCGCTCCCAATATCAGTTGTAATAATGTAGCAGTAATTTTTGTTCAATATTTGAGATAGATACATACCGACATCATATAACCGACTGTACTTACGTTTGAGTTTTATGATCATTATTTATGCCCTAATAAATCATTCGGGCAGTGAATAATGGATGTTTCCTTTTTGTTTCAGGGACCTACTTTATCCTCTACGATTTTATCGATTACTTTGAAAAGGACGGGCCGAGCTATTTGCAGCGAGACAAGTACCATGAAATAATCAATCAAATATTCAAGAACATGAGCAGACTTGAGAAGGATGCCATTGTTTTCCAGGTAAAACCCGAGGGATTTTTATAAAGGAAAATGCGTTTCAAAAATATCTAGTGTAAGAATTTGATTCTGCAAAATCTATTCCTTTACAGTTTCTTAATTAGGCGGTTAATTATACAGTTAGGTATTAACTGATAAGGATCATAATCATCAACCAACTTGATATTTGAGTAAGCTTTGATTTTTACTGCGAGATAAACTTTTATTAGTTGTATGGGCCATACCGTTTCAATCAAATCAATTATTATTACTTTAATATGTCATTAATCAATATTTGTATTCTAAGTCATACCTACACTGAGACGGATAATGTGCTGTACTATATTACATGTATTTTCTCCAATAAAAGTCCTTTTTCGTCCTTCTCGATCAATTTAACCTTAACATTCCCCCATCCCACCCCTGCTGCTGTCATCTTTGACATTTGTCATCGTCAGTCATCTTTTACAGCTTTGCCATTTGCTTCGGATAATGGCTGACGATGACAGCTGTCAAATATGGCCGACATGACCTTGAAAAGAAAATACATGAGATTGAGGCTGAAGTGTCACAGCTTAACTACTAACAAAATTTTCGAATGTAATTCTGTTTTAACCTCCTTGGTTACATTTTTAAACAGGTATATAGCCCATCACAAATAGGGGTAGAAGAAGAGGACGAAAGTGCCTTATTTTATATTCCGTCACGTGAATTGGAATAAAACAGCAAATTAGCTTCAAGGGTACTTCCGATTATTAAATTTCCCGCACATTTCATCTCTAAAGTGAAAAATATAAATTCTTCTTTCGAAATAATAAAGTTTTAGTCAGAAACTTTTTCCAAAATAATGGGAACCAATCAAGATATTTGATGCTCTTTTTTGTCTACTTCGTCCCTCGTTGCCACCCCTTTTGTAACAACCCACGTGTCCTCCCTTCAGGAATTCAATTATGTATACCGAGATCTTCATTTCTGTAAATTTTTGGGGCACAATTTCAATCACATAATCTAAAAAAACATAAGGGAACTCTCTGAACTTCTCCCTGTTCCCAGTCGGCTATCCACATGCTTAGAAAGTACCCCCCCCCCTCCACCATTATCCCAACATAAACATCGTGCTCAGCTAGGGAAATTAAAAATGGAAAAAATATTAATTAAAGTGGTGTTTACATATCAAAAACAAACATTTTGGGCAACTGGAAAACAGTTTACAATCGCCAGTATTTGTTCAGTGAAATAACGTCAACATCCTAGCTAGCAAGTGTGCTAATTAAAATGAATGTGCAGCTCGTAGTTCATAATTTATAAGACAAATCTAATTAAAATCATTTTTAATTTGAGTGAATGTACGTATGTTATTCAAAATTAAATTCTAGAAATGTTTGGTGGTAATTAATAGTACCTATTTTAATAGAATTATTCCTTAATTATTATTATTATAGCTTCCAATTTCATGATAAATTTATGGGATGTTTCAGGTGTGAGTTGGGGAAGCTAAAAAAATAGGATTCTTGAGGCATTTACCAGTATACATTTGTTATTATTTTTTATAAAATTAGGCCTGATTTAGCAGAGAAGAGTGTCATGCAAGAATCGATATCATTTCCATTTTTCAAGAGAAAAATTATTGACAGCGTAATAAGCTGTTTAGAATTACAATTATAAACCGATTATTATAAAAAGAATTTTGCAATGTATAATGCCTATACTTTATAACATTTGAAAAAGTATTAAATTGCAGATTTATAGTCAAATGTGATGTCCATTTTAAAAATTATACCACTGCTCGATGTTCATGCTGGACTTTTATTGTTTCAACCAACAAAAAACTGAAATAAATCATTGTTAAAAGCAGCTACTAAAAATATTACAAAATACTTCCATTTCTATTAGGTAGAATTTTTTATTTGATTTTAAAACGAAACAGTTTGCGTGACCCTATCATAACATTGTTTAATAAATATCGGAAAATTTCGAAAACTTCCGCCACAACGTATCGGGTTTATACGTTCCAGTTATTATTTAGTTAAAATTAATGGTGGGAATTAATTAAAAGCTTGGTNTGAATCGATTGGGTGGTTGGGAACAAAAACGACATTTTGTCTAAATATAATGCAAATTCTCTTAACCCGTAAATTAAATTTAGCGTTCAATTTTAGCACGTAGCCAAAACAGCTTTTAGCAAGCTAATTGTGTTATAAAGGGTTGGATATATATATATATATGTGTGTGTATAGCAGATTATGTTTATAAAGGGGTACGCAAACATCTTGTCATCATTTACGCTAATGATAATGTAAAATAATATCTTAGAGAAAAAAATTATACATAGATACACTTATGTACAATAATACATACACACATGGGGTAGTAATAAATAAATTTAACCACTAAAATTGATACACCAGGATTACAATGCTGCAAGCTGTTTATCCATTATTTCGTATCCTGAACTAAGCTTCGCATTTACCCACAACTAGAACATCCCACATCCTTAACTATTTGTGAACAGTAATCTGATTTAGGAAATACTTCTGCTACTTTTAACTCCTGTTTTTGCCTCTCATATATCTCTATCTATAGCCTATCTCACCTACTTTTTATTGACTTTCTTCTATTACCAACAAAAACAATTTAGTTTTCGGCAAGGTATGATTAGGTACTAACATTTAATAGGTAGATAAACCAAATCTAAACCTTTTACTGAATATTTCTTAAGAATATAATGTTGTCTTTATTCTGATGCGTAATTTCAAAATTGTTCTTTACTTGATCTGTAAGAGTTTGTAAAAATTTAGCAAAACAGTTTCCCTTCATTAGATCAGTGTAAATTTGACGTTGATAATAACAGTTGTCTGATGTAAAGAAAATGCACGTCTTGCAGGAAGCTGTTGTTGTCTGAATTTAACACTTGAAATGTGCAGAAAAATCGTGAAAACAACCTACAACGGCTGCAAAAGATGCAATTTCGTTGTTGTCGGTACGTCACGTCGCGTTTCACCGCATGGCCATCTAGTAGTTGTCACGTCTCTTTTCGCTACAATACAAAAGTTTTTCTTCATTTCAATTTCAGTACACGGATTGGGAGCACGTGAATGACGGATACATCAATCAGAAAATGATTGGAGACGTGGTTGGGGATTACTTTTTTATATGCCCTTCGAATCTCTTTGCCGAGTCCATGGCTGCCAGGGGGATGAAGGTTTATTACTACTTCTTCACACACGTAAGCTCATTTTTATGTATAACGTTATAAAAGAATTATTTTAACTCAGGCTATTGTGGATCCGTCAGACAGGCCTACACCACCTTGCGGCAAAGCTTGTAACTTGAACGAGGAGCAAATTTACATGAGAATACTGCACGTGGATCATAAAGTTGTTTATTAAAATCATAAAAAGCTTTAACTAAATGAAATTTTTTTGCGTTCAAAACTGGATAATAAAATGGTGTTTTTCTTGATCAAAATTAACTATATTTGAAAAATTAGACAAGAAATGTTAACTAGAAGCTTGCGTCACAGTAATAAGAGACAATCAGATATTGTGATTTACATAATTTTGAAAATCCACCGTTGCATGTTACGTTATGGGGACTATGAAATATAGTACCTAATCTGCGCCATGTTTTTTAGGCTCCGCCTATTCTATAGATCGCAATATGTCTCCTTGTTTCGGACACAGGAGGACTAAAGAAGCTTTAGTGTACTTTTTTTTAAATCTATGATAATAGTTCACTTGGCATTTGATCTTCTGGTAGGTACTGAATGTGTTAATTGGTTGACATCGTAGAAAATTTAATTCTTCCGATAGAAAATAATATCGAGTCCTTTTATTATGAAAAATGTACGCGTATATAGATTATTAAATTAGTTTATTGGATAAAAAGTTATAAAATAATGGGATATCTTTTTGTCTTTCCTTTCCGCCGAATTTGACTTCGAAATATGGCCAAACGCCAACATTGAATGACAAACTGTGACCACGCCAGTTATGCGTCAAATTAGTTGACGGAAACACGATATGTCGCAAAAGAGAAAATTAATCATTCAAATAAGGACAACAGATCAGTCCGTATAGTTTTCTGTGCATAAATATTTTCGCTCCGAAAATTGCTTTTGTATTGCAGTTGCATGAATGACAAGTAAACAAGCTTTTCATTAATTCAATAACGTTGAAGTTGAAATAGCCATTAGCTTAGTCAACATAATTTTGAAATTACTGCAATGCAATCTACTATATATGTATGTGTGTATGTATTTATGTATGTATGTATGTATGTGTGTATGTATGTATGTAAACGAATGTTTGTGTGCACGTTTCTTTGTTAGTCTCCTATACGTTTTTAAACCATTCATGCGATTGCGACGAAACTGGTGACTTATAACGCTATAAAAAAAAAATGACTGAAACCAAACCGAGGTTTACCTCTGTTGTGAAAACAAAATAATCTATTTCTTTTGCATCACAAAACCAAAAATTGCACCATTACAGAGAATGCTATGCCTATGAACATAAAAGTCAAGATTTAGTCCCTTCAAGTCTTGAAATTGGACCTGAATTCAGGAATGCATCAGTGCATCAGTATTATTCGATATTAAGGTGCGTTTACACCTGAACACGAACACGTTCGAAGCACGACGAACCGGTCGAAGACATGCCTCATCGAGAATTGTGAACGAATCCGGCCGAAGCAACGAACGCGTTATTATTTCATTGCACTCCGAACGTATGCGTTTCACATCGCGTTGTCTCGAACGTGTTCGTGATCTGGTGTATGCACGCCTTTATGCGAATATGTCCAGATGTATGTACAGTCATGTTAATTGAATACGGAAGTGAGAAAAACTGCTACAACGTTTAATATAACCAACATGAAAGGTTGTTATAGGTACTACTTTTAATGTGCAGGGATATAAAAATTAAACAGGTTCCTGACAAACGGCATGTTCCCCATAAACCCGATCGGAATCATTTGCAACTAAGTATGACAAGGATTTCTTAATGCTAAGCTACTACCGCTTTTGGGGAAATCATTTATACCTAATGGTAGAATAAGTTTGTACAAAATTTCACCTAGTGGAATCAGACCGAGTTATACCAAACATAAAGGGGCCAAAATCCCGTTCCGCAGGAATCAAGTCGGATATCTTTGTTATATAAATATGGCACGTGTGTGCATATGTGTGTGTGTGTTAGATTTCTCAGACATTTCTCTTCGCAAATGGCATTTGCAGGATTAACTTCACATCAGGCTCGGTCGTGTCGCTACATGGTATACGTACGCTGTTAACCCCCGACGAAAACAATACGGCTTTATAAATTAAATGACTGAGGAAAGTCTCGTTCTCTTTCCGTTATTATGTCGGCGGAAAATGGTTTCTTGCGCCATTTGGGAAGACCTTAATGGCTGTATTGCGTGAACGCTCTTTGAATACGTATATATATACACTCTCTCTCTAGCACAATGAGATACGTTAGTTACGTTTCACTTTCAGCCCGTACGACAGTTTAAGTTCGCTGTGTCTTCTGAATTATGAATAACACGCTTTATAAATGTACGTACACGTAGGAGCATCAGTGACTACAAAAATGTTTCTCTATTCTCTAAGTAAATGTGTGGCATACTTCGTTTACTTTCTGTAGCGATGTGACCTTCAGTTTGACCGGCGCAAAGTAGAAAAGAACAGCACTAGGCCGGAAATGGAAGGAGACAACTCTCAGCCAAATTCTTAACCGGTGAGGAGCGTATAATCTGTACAGTACTGCACGGAAAAATTGACCATTTTATCAACTACAATTGCATTGCTCAAATGTGCTGTTATTGGTACCATTTACTACTGAAAATATCAACGAGATGTTTATTTATATTTGAAGACATATTAAAGGCTTTAACGCTTGTTTTCGACTCGCACTACTATTCATGATTGAACAAACTTTTGGCAGGTACTGTATGAAAAAGTATGTTTAATTAACAAGAGTCGAGAGTATGAGCTTTTTTCCCTACCTACGATTTCGCCAGCGCGCATCCGAGACATTGGAAGGGGCACATCGCTAGAGAAAGTAAACGTAATGTATACTAGTCGATTTCAAGAGGGATGTTTCCAAAGTTCTAGGAATTTACCTATAATTTTTATTATTTTATTCATTTTCGTCAATATTGCAATGTAGTTTTTTAACATAATCTCCATTTAACTGAATACATTTTTATCCCAACGATAAACTAATTTTTTTAAGCCGTCCTCAAAAACCTTTTATTTTAGGAACAAATAATTACAGATTATTTATTGATTCGATTTCATTCAGTTTCAATTAAATACTTTGTTTAAAAATATATTCGCAATGGCAAGTTCTTTCAGGAGTCCCGCTGGCACTTTTCCAAATATAGCAACGATCTTTGCAATACGCAAATATTTCAGGCAACCTAATTACTTTAAGCGATTTGCTGCAGGTGAATTTACCCGGAAGTAGGTCGCTACCCATTTCTTAGATGGAAAAGACGTTGCTGTACCTTTTTTTATTAAGGCTTCTTAATTAATTAGAGATTCAGGCAACATTATTTTTAAGATTGTTTTTAAATTTTGCATCCATTATAAAGTTAATATAAAAATAGAAGGCAATTTTCGATATCTATGCTGTCAGATAATTCCATTTATGTTGGTTCCCTTTTGAGCTTTAATTCCAAAAAATTTATAGTACATTAACCGACTGCTCCATATACGTTTCTGAATGTATACTTCAATTTCTTCAATTTATTATCTAGACTAGAGCGGTTGCTGTCAGAACGCCTACTTTTACTCACGACGGACGTTGCAAGATTAGATTGTAATAATAGAAGAGAGATGCCAGGTAGAAATTGCAGCGGATACTAATAAAGAAGAAGGAATAACATTACACCAATTGGTGAGCAACAAAAAGAGACAAGCAGAATTTGAACACGTTGCCAGCATCTGTACTATTATTATCCGGTTATCTCTTTTCACTTTATCTATATTACTCTTGAAGTATTTCTTCAGTTAACAAGGGCGTGTTTAAAACGCTGCAAATGACTACAACCCCAAGTGGAAACAAGAAAGAAGACACGTCTATTCTCAGAGATAATTTATTGTCTACTTTGCCAATTCTGATCGTCCCAACTATTGGTACTTCTGTTTTATTCATCTTTGTTTTTCATTCGTAATGGAGGATTTTGACGCTTACTTTTCCGTTGCACTAAGAAAAATGATACATGTTATAAGCGATTGCTTCGGGCTGACAGTGGCCCAGGATAATAATATATTCAGACGTATTTTCCCTCTTGATGGCACTTGTTTTTAACTTTTTATGGGCGAAGTTGTTTGTATGTTGTCGCATAAGAAAGGGAGCAACGATGCCGGGGAAAATTATTGAACTTGGGCGTACGAAAACACTCGAAAAATCTTATTTTCAACGGTACGACACGATGGAGTTTACGTTGAAAATGAAAAATGAATGCCCAAGTTTTTCGTTAGAAACTTTCGAATCGTTTTGCCCTTTTCAAATGATGTATCTTGCAAAGTTTCTTGAGACGTTCGATGTTCACATGAACTTTTCATTTATCGTAATAAAAGCGTACTTACGGCTAGACAGTTTATCTGAATAAGTGGGGCTTCAGTGTTGACTTTTACCTCCACAAAGGCAGCTTTAGTGCAAAGAGTAAATGTTCAAGGTGTTTAATCATTTCTAATTAAATGTGACTACTACTACGTTATTTATCTTTTAAACAGGTAGCAAATAATTTGTTAAAGGCTTACATTAAATTGATAAGAAACCAAAAGTTCTGTTACAATGAACATGAGAGCCAATGACGAATGCGCGAGTTACAGGACAACGCGTTCCATTCAACTGCGAGCGCTCTTGAGTGCATTGCGAGTCAGCGGCGAGCGCTCAAGACTGGACAACGCGCTCGATTCGATTGCGAGCGCGCTTGAGTTCATTGCGAGTCAGCGGCGATCGCTCGAGTCGACTGTGAGTAACTGGACAACGCGCTCGGTTCGATTGCGGGCGCGCTTGAGTTCATTGCGAGCCAGCGGCGAGCGCGCTCAAGTCGAATGCGAATGAGTGGCCAACGCGCTCGGTTCGATTGCGAGCGCACTTGAGTCCATTGCGAGTCAGCGGCGAACGCGCTCGAATTACCGGAGAATACTTATTCCAAACATACAAAATGAGTTAGTGGCACATTACAAAAATTCGTCCTGTCTTACTAACGGTATACATAACAATCAGTTAACAGAGTGAACGTAAATTTCAATAATAGCGAAACGTTTAATTGCAAACGGTCCATTTTGGTTTTCGTGCTCGGTTTTAGCTCTCGTCAAGTGGGAACAATTATTATTTCATTCAGTTTAGGTGGTTTCGCGAAATCAGGAATAGCTCGGGTATTCGGCACAAAAGCTCCAAATTGCATTTGTCAAGAGCGCAGGTTGTGCATCAACCCCCGGTGCATTTCAACAAGAAATTTATACCTCGACACAGGTACGTTTATAAATTACGTGTACTCCATTACATGTCCGCTGTTCCAATTACGGGGCACAGATTTCAGAGAACAATGCACGCATGCACTCCGACAACCAGTTGAAAGGTTGGCTATACTGTGTCGAAATGGGTGCAATAATAAATGAATCGCTAACTAATTTCCTTGTATAGAACGCGGACCTTTTGTTCTCGTATTGTTAATTTTGTCATTGTTTAGAACCAAATGCTCATCAGAATTTCAAAATATGCTTAAAGACATGCACATGACTGTATATACAGTGCATTTCATTTAATACGACCTTGGTTATAGCGACCATTGTGCTATAGCGACGTCATATGTAAGTCCCTTGAGTTTAAAGCATACTTTAGTATAAAATGCATGTGGCTATAGCGACTTCGGATGTAACGCCGAGTTCGGGTGTAGCGACTGCTTTTAATGAATCATTTGTAACAAATCCCTAGTAATCTCATGCGGATATAACGTCCGGAGTCGGCCGCTAAAGACGCAAAGAGCTTTCTTATCTTTTGTTTACATTCACACAAATAGTTAACAAGTGTGGGTGACCTTTACCGCTGTTTCTGAGTAGCAACTGTGTTTAGTAAATTTTTGAATAAGTGACTTCTAAATGTACATTTACTGAAAGGCGAACATTGTTTCAAAATTAAAAAACAGTGTGTGTCTGTATCTTCTTTAACTTCGCCTGTAACGACTTCTGGATATAACGGCGAAATTACAGTGGTCCCTTCGTTGTCGCTATACCCGAAATCCACTGTATATTAGAGATGTGCAAAATGGTTTTTTAAAAGTATTTAAATACAAAATGCAAATCTTTTTTGATTTCTTATTTCAATAGCATCATTCTTTAATATTTATGAGTTAAATAATTGGAAGCAATAAGGACATTTTTTATTAACTTTTTTCACCCGTACAATCACGAACAATTTTGCTGATATTTAGTTGTAATGAAGATATATGTTTTCCTTGCAATTAGTCACCTGGCGTCTTTGAACTATTACCTACAATATCATCTAAGGACCTTTTAAGCATCCAGGATCTGTCGCTCTAAATTACACCTAATTCATTCTAACTGTCACTTTCCTCTCTACCTTCATTAAGGCTAATTCTCTTCGTAAACGTTCGAACCACTTAGAACATGGTTTCTTACTGAATTCCGTTTTCTTCAAAAAATTTTTCTTTGTTAATAAATAATTAATCTAAATGTATCTCATAAACCTCATATCTATTACTTCTTTGTAATTTTTTACTGATAGTTTGAGAAAAATTACGTTCGGCAGTTAATAATTGTTAGGTTAAAAACAGGAGAATTCCTTGCTGCATATTCTACCAACAAAAACACTGAAATGCTTGGTGATACAAAAGAATTTATTATCTCAATGAAGCGCAGTATTGGTATAGGTAAATGAAAAATTGTAAACCTTTAATTTTCTGGAAAGTCTCGTATCTAGCATTGCCTCTTAATAAAAATTCAGTGTGATTTCCAAAGATATCGTAAAGAAGTTATACCTACCTACCTATATGGAGTTTAGCTTTCCCGCAATAAAATTTTTAATGACAGCAAGGTATAAGCATTCACCGAGCAATAACGTGGCATTCAATATCTCATTTTGAATGCTAGCGATACGTTCACGTTTATTTTCCAAATAATAAGAAATATTACGAGCATTTCAGGCTAAATTGAACTCATCACAAACCGTATAAACGATCAGCTAACGGGAAATACAAATAAATTGGAATAATTTGAATTTCAAATATAGATAACGATCTCATAATGCAGTATCATATGTAGTTACGTTTATTTAAAAAAAGCAGACTGTGTTCAATATTTTAAAGGAAAAACGTGTCGTTTGAAAGCATCCCTCTTTTCTAATAAAAGTCGCAAATCTACCACCGTATTCAGTCAAATAAGTTAGGAATCCATAAAGCATTAAATCAAACAAAATCATTTACCATTTCTACAAAATTCTACTGTTAATGCCAAGTTGCATACTGACTTGACTAAAGTATGCATGAACAGTTCGCCTTTTTGGTCTATTTCTTGTAAATATCAAAAACGAAGAAAGATAAGTTACCCTTACCAAGTCTATAACACCAAGTTCATATAGTTTTAAGAATTCTTTTCAAATATAAATTAAAACCTTAAAGCAAATATATATACAATCTAAACATTCAACTTGGTTTCTCAATTCCCTTGATCGATGGCCGTTAAACTCAAATCAGTTTGCATTCTGTCAGCAATTATAATTATTGCAGATACTTTCGATAATTGAAAGATATAGATCGTAACTTTTGAGAACCTAGTGGTTTCAGACTCTCTTTGAATGATCCAAAAGCGCAAATACATATACGTATAAAATGAAGCTTACCTATACGTTTGAGAAATCAAAACTATACGTCTGCTTCCTGCTCCTTCTTAAAAGGGAACTTCGGTTTCGAGTTCGTTTACATTACTCGGTTCGGTGTGATGAATTGGCAAAGATAAATCTCCGGCAGATCGGAACTTCCTGAAAACAAAAAGAGCAACCATGATTTATACGGATGGAAACCAAAGTTGCAATATTTTAGAGAACATTGGTAATGTTTTCTGAAGGAACTATAAGATTAAAAAAAGTAAATGTATCACTACTGAAGATATACTACCTAAATAAAAGTTATACAAGCATATTTCATTTCTATATTTTTCCTATACACTATTTAAGAAATAAAAGCTACTTGAGAGTAATTTTATTGTTGCAAATAACATAAGATACACACACACACGTCTAATGTAAATAAGAATAACAATTTTGTTAATAAAACATCTATCTATCTACATTCTCTGCTTTAGTTGCATTTCCGTGTACAGGGTGCATAAAATCGTACAAAAAGTAAACAACCCTTTTAAAGACAAGCAGAAAAGCAAACAAAAAGTTTCCTTTTTATTTTAGCTGCTGCGACGCCTTTTTCAAGAAGTGTAGCAATTGCAATTTAGTTTGAAACAGAAAGTAGGTATTTACGTTTAAAAATCTCTTTGCTTAAGTTTCAAGCAGGCAACGGTAATGGGGTTATTAAAGCCTCATTACTACCAACTAGTTTTGAAACTTTGAAGCTTCACAAATTTGTTAATCGTTCGCTAATTTTGAAAGAAGTCTTTCTTGTTATATTTTAGTATATTTTACTTTATTTAATGATGTTATTATTAAGGAAACACATCAAGGTTCCATATTGTGCAGATGTATTAGGTATCCAAAGATCTAAAGATCCTTACAATCTTTAGGGTTCTGAAATTTACGACATGAAGATAAGTTCTTATGAGACATTTGTACATGCTTATTAAGTACCTATAACTACTGATTATCCCGATACTTGTATTACTTATATACTTATTTCATTAAGGCAATCCTGAAATTGTTGGAAAAAGAAAGGTATTTAGTAAGTTTTGAGAAGTGATAATTATGTAAAAAAATACGCAGAATCTCGTGGTGTCAAAGGTATTCGACTGCCTGTTGCCTTCCGGCATTATTTTTGCTGAAGTATATAAAATAATTTAAACATAAAAAGCAATTGAAGCATAACATTTCACACATGCCAATAAGGGAGGTCTGTGTCATTGGCTAGGGTGCATAGCACTTCACACATGTGAATCAGGATTCCTATATACGGTAATCTAATTCAGCCAGATAATTTTGCGAAGAAAGTATTGAAAGACTTGTTGCAAAATTGCCCTTACGCTCCATCCCTAGTTGAATTGACGCGCTCGTGAGTGGCTCATTTTGCAACAAGGTTAAGGACTCAATATGCGCTGCAACGTTTCCGACCCTTACATCACTCTGTCGGCAAACTGACTCTAAGAGTGTATTCCTTTTTAGATTAACGTAACCTTGTAAAGTCAAACTTGCTTGTGTATGTGTGTGTGTGTGTGTCTGTCGGTCTGTCTGTCTGGTGTGCGCTTACAGCAAGCTGAAAAGTCTTCTTCTTTGTGTTTCAGAGAACGAGCACGTCCCTATGGGGTGAGTGGATGGGCGTCATGCACGGGGACGAGATCGAGTACGTGTTCGGCCACCCTCTCAACATGTCCCTGCAATTCAACTCGAGAGAGCGTGAACTCAGCCTCAAGATGATGCAAGCATTTTCGCGCTTCGCTGCACTAGGGTAAGTACGAATCTTTTTAAGAAAACTAATTTATATGGTACTAGCGACCCGCCCCAGCTTCGCAAGGGTGCAATGCTGATACTTAATATACTACTGAATGTCTTTAAATACAACATGTACAGCTTTTTTGTCATTAGATAATATAAACCGCCCCTCCTGGCCGGTACCGCCGCAACAGCATGCCCCTGCATTTTAAATCTGTAATATCTTCGAAAATATTCATTTAAATTACATGCTGTAAAGGGCCATATTGATCTATATTAAATGCACAATGTATTTAAGGTACTTAATTGGATAAGAATTAATGCTGTATTGCCTACAATCGCTTCGTAAATAAGTCATTATTTCTCATAAAAAGTAAAGGATAAAAATGGTTATTGTGGGTTATCCCTAAGAGATACATATATACCATCGCGAACTTTTTGTAGACCTTTTTAAGATGTACAATACTGTGGCACATTATTTTGATCTATCTCGTAGGGTTCAGCCAGCGTTTGCAATGTAAGCGCAAAAAAATGTGTTTATTTACGACATCACATTAGAAACTTCTAAAATAATCAGTGTTTCTCTACTATTTTATGCATGTATTATACATATAAACCTTCCTCTTGAATCACTCTATCTACTAAAAGAACCGCATTAAAATCCATTGCGTAGTTTTAAAGATCTAAGCATACATAGGGACAGACAGCGGGAAGCGACTTTGTTTTATACTATACTATATAGTGATAAGGTTTACACAAAATAAACTTGAGATAACGCTAACTTATTAAAAGCTGTACAACAACGATGTTAAAATCTGCACAATTATTCTATTTATAACAAGTCGGTATTACATCCTTGAACTGAATTGGTAAAGCAAAATCCATTACAAATTATTTACTTAAGTACCCGTGCAGGTTAGGATGGTAAACAGTAGGGGATGATTAACAAGGAAACACCTCAAAGTTCATTTAGATCTTTTATTTGAGGAATTATTTAATGAGATTTCTACTCATAATTTATGAGCACCAGTTTATTGAGTACATACTACAGAGTACAAGCATTTGATTTCATATTTATAGAAGTTTATTTATCTAATACTTGACCCTATTTCCTGGTCGAACTAGAGGCTTGAGTTAACGCCGAGCTCAATCATTTTATGATAGGAATTGAAGCACCTGAGAGTAACTAATTAAGCAAAGCATAGAACATTACAATTTTCGCACAATAAACACGTAGTTACCTACCTATATTTCAGTGACGCTTTTAAGTTTTCTTGTGAAAGCTCAAAATAAACAAATATGTCTACTTTTAAAAATAGTTAGTTGCAGACTAGAGCTTAGACATTTTACGAGTCTGCTAGCAAGGGGACACGTTTTTTGAAAGTAAGGACTTAGTAATGCGAGTAAATTGTTGCACACAAAAATTTGGGCCGGTAGGTGGAGAGAGACGAACTCCAAGGAAATAAAACAGACACACAATCATATTTTTATACATTTCAAATTGTATTTCACCACATTTTTAAAACAAAATATAGTATACTCGTTTGAGTAACTATTTTGGATACGTAATTTTGAATTCCAAAAGTAAGTAGTCTTTTAGTTTCGTAGACGATATAATAACAGATAGTTCTTTGTTTTAATAATGTCGAACAAAGGGGAATTCTCCGTTGAATCAACTCTACGTGATTTTAAGAAGGGCTAGAGATAGAGAATATTTCTCTGGGGACTTGAAGCATTTCCTTGGTAAAATTAAAAGAAAAAATTACAAAGGCCTTGTTAATTAGATTCATGATAAGAGCAAAAATGTGTACTTCTTCTCTGCTCCGATTTCAAACGAACTTTCAGCAAAGAGTTGAGCAGAAAAACTTATCTTTAATTATGTCGATCTAAACGAATTTCTTTTGAAATATCAAGTATTTCTAGAGGTTTATGTTTGGAACATATGTACGTATCTAACATCAACGAAAATTGCCCGTAAGGATAATAAAACATCGAATAATTAACAACACTGGAGTACCATTTGCTACTTATTGCTTTGTATCACTTTAGGATTAGTTCAAATAAATCTTGGAGAATGTTTTGTGTAGCTTTCAGTTCTATAAACACATATTGTGCATTATGTACATACGTTATGTGACAAATATTCAGTCAACATCATAATACAGGTGTTTTATTCGTGTTTCTGCAGTTAAATGTCTCAAAATTGAAATTTATGAACTTCCTACCCATTTATTCCCCTTAGGGATAGTTAGATTATATTTAAGTGCCCGAGATAAAAATGTTCAGTCTCTCAGAGTCTCTGAAAGCGAGACTCGAGTCTCCGTCTCCCATCGAGTCTCTCTGGTGTCGCTGAGAGAGACTGTTGAGAGACTGTCAAAAAAACTGTTTAGCGTCTCTGGACGAGAGACTCGAGTCGCTCATAGAGAGATCCTCATTTCGTATCCAGTCTCTGAACGTGAGCCTCAAATCTCTCAATAAGTGGTGTCTCGATAGACATGGTTAAAATTTTATAAGTTCAACATATTTCAGAGATCCCAGTATTTCTACGAGAGACTCGAGTCTCCCAATTTTTTAGTTATATTCATTCAGAATCTCTGAATTAACAACTTTATCGTTTGAGTCTCTTATACAGAGACTATGAGAGATCCATAAAAACACCTAGGCAATAACTGAGAGACTGTGAGAGACGCTCTCAGATGCGCTGAAAGACTCTGAGAGACTGGAGAGAGACTGAATATTTTTGTCTAGGGTGCCGATAAAAAAAAAAAACGAAACTGAAGAAGGAATTGTTTATCACTTACGAATTGATACACCAACTAGTTTGACTCAACAACAAGAGACAAAAGTTTCATCTATTGAATCCAATTTGTTGAAATTGGTTCAGCGTATTTTGGTTCCTTCAGTTACAGACCAATTTGATTTGTTACACCTGACACAGTTGTAATTATGATTATTTAAACATACATATTACTTTCACTTCCTTGTTAATTATACATTTCACTTCAAGAGGTCAACCGATGAATTGACAAAAACTGTAGTCGTATAATAATATACATAATATTACTTCTTTGGCATAATATCTGATGGTATTTATTTATATTTGGATTGCCAACAACAAGGGACATTTACTTTTGTAAAAGTAACAGGGTAAAGTTCATATATCATTTAATTCACAATCTCTTGTTATTATT
The DNA here is from genome assembly GCF_000699045.2 of Agrilus planipennis. Taxonomy (NCBI): domain Eukaryota; kingdom Metazoa; phylum Arthropoda; class Insecta; order Coleoptera; family Buprestidae; genus Agrilus; species Agrilus planipennis. The sequence continues at coordinate 791,363 of NW_020438876.1, read as the reverse complement.
AATTGACCACTCTGTATCTGTACAGTTGTCGCAAAGGTATACTTAACAGTACCATTGTCGACAAGAGGTTTAGAGTACGGAAGTGAACATTAATAAGTTAATAGAGAACTGACCCGAAGGGAATCCAGTTTAAGACCGGGTCAGTGTGATTAAAGGCTGTTGCATAAACTTTGTCATAGCGGCTGCGTTATGTACCAAAGGGTAAACTTTGGGGGTACAAATACGCTTAGACCTTTGATCACTGCATAGATAATAAAGTTTAATATAATTACAAGTCTTAACTAGACAATAAGGGTGCACTTTTTGATGCCAAGAAGAAATATGCTGTCCCAAATGCTTTCAGAAGATTGATAAGCTACTTTAATTCTTAATTTATAAATAATTATGCGACATAGACGCTGGTGGAATTTAAATAAATGTCATATTTTTCTTTTTGGTTTTAGGAAGCCCGTTACGGATGATGTTAATTGGCCCCTTTACACTAAGGAACAACCGCAGTACTTCATATTTAATGCTGATAAAAACGGAATTGGAAAAGGACCTCGTGCTACCGCCTGCGCTTTCTGGAACAACTTCCTTCCCAAGCTCCGGGAAAATCTAGGTAAGGAAGGAAAAGAGTTCCTCCTTAAAATTTGCATTTCTAAAAGTTTCTCGTCGAGTTTTATTAGGTACAATATTTACGATTACCAAACCGAACTTAACTATTTTTGTATTTTGTGGTAATACTTTGCCAATCGAACGCTACCGAGTGCTGGTTATTATTAATCATTACGTACTTGACTTGTCTACGTATCAGCCGTTGCGAAGGTCACGAATAGGTATGCGTGCTTCGTCAGTTAACGCTTGCGGTTGTTGTTCTATCACTCTACAGTGTCTCCAGATGTCACCATTATAATATTCTGGAAATTTTAAATGTTTATTTTACTGTATTTGTCAATAAAATATCCTTGAATTCTCATTAGGTTTCGACGCACATTTTGTTACCTTTCCTTGATTATCTCACTGAGAACAAAGACAATATATTTCACTCGCTACGCCTTACGTACATTTTGTATATTTATATTAGAAGTCCGTTTGGGTCTAGTGTCAGAGATAACAAGGAAGAGTAGAAAAAGCTTTTAACGCTTCAAAGATAATTCTTTGTTCCTTTTTCCGGGTTGGGAAATTCAAAACGAAATTATGTATTTTCAAGCGAATTTTCGTTCCTTTGATATATAGATGTGATACGTTACTTAGTATTCATGGCGTCATTCGTGTATTATGCAATGTACAGATAAACAGTTTTGTCACGTAGAAAGCGATGATGCTATTCTCAAGTTAGGGTTGTACACTGTAATGTTATTAATTTGAACCAGGATTATATCTCTGCCTATTTCTTAATCCGGCATTAACATAAAGAGGACCTTTGACGCCGCAAGAATATATTAAAAGAAAATTCTTTGCCGATAATATTATCTACATTTTGTGTACCTACAAGATAGTGCACATTTCGAAACGTAATAGCAGCCGCAGTAACTGGTTTCGAAGTTCTTACTTTAAATTAGCAGATATTTTCTAATCCACTGGGATTGGAAGCTACATGTTTCGATTCGCTCTGGGTATTCAATGCAAACTTCAATTCCCATTTTGAGTTTTCCTCTTTTTTTCCAGAAAAGTACGAACATTTCTCCTGATACACACATAAGTAATCTGTTTCTAAAAACCTATTATTATTCCTACATAATATGTAACTACAGGGAGAAAATTGTAATTCAACTGCATCTAGGCACTTAACCACCTACTTACATTATTTCAAAAGGCGTCTTTTTATTCTAATATTTTGCTGTTCCTAATTTATACTCACTTTCGGCTCAGTGGGCGCTCGCCTATGTCATGCCGTGCCACCTGTCGTTGCGTGGCGATCTATGCCTTATCGTTCTAATTAATTTACTTAAGTATATATTATCATTAAATGTTATTAATTATTTATTAAACAGAGGGTGTCCTTTAAGTTCATCTACATAATGTGTAACTTCTCAAAGCCCTATCCTTTAGAGTCATTATTTGCTGCTTCCCAATTTATACTCGCTTGTGGCTCAGTGGCCGCTCGCATATGACATGCCGTCAGGCTGTTGCCGTATCGTTCTGATTAATTTAATTAAGTAGGTATTATTAATTAATTATTAGAATTGTACATTCGTTTCAGTTATTCTACATAATATTCCCCTTAGGGAAAAATGTTGTAGTTCTGCGTCTAGGTACTTAACTACCTGCACTATTTTCCTCCTCGCTAGTTTGTACTCGGTTTTGACTCAGTGTCCGCTCGAGTATGACATGCCCTGGCATGTTGCTACGCACCGATTTTGCATCATAATTCTAATTAATTCACTTTATTAAGTGTTATTCATTAATTACTAAACTGGAGATGCACATTCTTTTCAGTTATTCTACATAATATATAGCCCCCTAGGGAAAAATATTGTAGTTCAGGATCTAGATCCTTAACTACCTGCACTATTTCAAAGCGCTATCCTTTACAGCGGTATCTGCTCCTCGCTTATTTGTACTCGGTTTTGACTCACTGATCGTTCGCGTATGACATGCCGTTCCGCCTGTCACTTGGTAGCGATCTTTGCCGTACCATCCTAGTTAGTTTACTTAAATAGGTATTGTTATTTAATTGCCAAACTGAGGGTGCATTTTCTTTTCAGATCTTCGAGAAGCACCATGCGAGGCGGGTGTTGTCGGTGCGGTGTCCTCTTCAGCCGAAGACATTACAAGTTTCGCCATCCTGTTATCACTCTCGTTCCTGTCGCAACTATTGCTACTGGATCGACGCTGGATATAAATCTAAGGGAAGAAACAACGTAGGCCGTGGCAGTATGTAGTTTCCGTAGTTTATCAGGAAAGCTGTAGGTTTGTCAATTTTGTTACAATATGTATAGTAAGTAAAAAGAAAATAACGCAAACGAAGGAACGGGAAGGAACGTTGAGGAAAATCGATCACGCTTGTTAAGTAAACCTAATAACACAACGTTAGTCCAGTCCCGGTTGGCATGTCGTGGTGTAAGCGATAGATGACAAGAGGTTGAATGACAACAACTGGGCCATCGGAGCCAGGTAGTACTACTGTAGAATTTTACATCAGTCACTGTTATTAGTTGTTCCTAGTTCGTGTCTTCTTGCAGACACGAAACAGTCTGTGGTCCCTCCCGCTTATTTTATACGTACATATCATATGATAGGGACCGGTGTAATTTTATCGATTCGTGTGCGTGAAAACGTTGTTGCTCTTTGATGGAGTCTCATATTTTCCTTTATCCGCCGATGATCGGTCTCGGGGTTGAAATTGATGGCGCTAGCTTTAGCGACTGCTTAGATTTTTCCAACTTCGATTCAATTTAAGTATTATCATCATTCTTGTCTCGTTTGACGTGCCAAACTGTAATTCTATTCAAATTTATTGGACCAGTTCTAAATAAATGATAAAATTGGTTTGATTCCGTCTTCAAAAATTCGGTAAGGGATTCTAAGCAGTCGCAGTCAGTAGATTTTATAAAACTGCCGATAATCTCTACTCGTTGTAATTGTCTTCTAAAGACCATGTACAGAGTGTTCTCCTTGTGCACTCCTACACAGTCTGCGACAATCACTTTACAATTTAATAATAAAGAAAAAAAATGATTCTTATGTTAGATGTAGGCTTACAGGCATGTACAACGAGCATGGGTATCGTCGTGTCAGAAAGATAAGAAGTCGAAAAACAGTCATTTACTTATAGGATATATCAAACATAAAATTAAAAGATAAACAATTAAACGATTTCTAAATATACAGGGCCGTGTTCGAATGTTACTCCACTAGGAAAAATTTAGGAAAATTTAGTATCCTTGAAAGAATGAATTTAAACGCTATTTTGCGATTATATTTGAGAGTAAATGTGGTTACAATATATGAGAACAGTTGGCTGTGAATGTTGATAGCTACTTTTCTAAACATATACATCAATGTATTTTCTTCTAGAATTTTTATGTGCGAAAATTTAAATACCTTTTAATCAAACGTAGGAATAATGAACACGCTTTTTAAGGTCCTGTAGCAAATTTCCTAAATTTCCAATTTGATAATTCATTTCACTTTTCAAACGGCATAGTATGGGTCACACTAACTAAAACTTATTATTAGAAAAACGCACATTAAATCCTATATTGTCCTTTGGCAAAGATTTGTAACGGTATACTGACTTCCAGAGCGTCATTGGTTATCCTATTCGTTCTAATACCTTCTCAGTTTCCAACCTCTTGTACTCACAATATTTTCAACATCCACTTATAAGTCCGTACTTATCTCAAACGCCTTTCTATTCCGCTCACTGTTCGCACCCATACAAAGCCGCGATTTACTTTAAAAAAATTATTTAAAGCCGCCCTGTATATTTGGAAAACGTAAATTAACTGATACGCCCTTTATTGAACGCTTTGAACAATTTTGATGTAACTTATGAGGGGATGAACTGCAAACTTCTAGCTTGAGCCCAGTTTTATAATTTTTTTAACGTATTTCATTAGCTATAACACGTTTGTAACACAGAATAGCGAAATCAATGTGGAATAGGTGATATTAACAATGTATTAGATCAATTACAATTATTGAAATAATTATTAAATTAGGGGTCGTCAAGTGTAACTGCTTGCGTTATTATACATGCATACATATATATATACACATACATAATATTTGTAATATTCAAACTTTGTATAAGTGCTCTAGATGAAATTTACACTATGTTTTGTGTTCTTGAAAGTCTATCGATGATTGGTTGATGCGTGTATTATTGTTTTCTTGTTATAAAGGGGGTGACCGTGCACAATACTGTCAAATGTGTAGGTATCTATAGAAACTTTTCGTAGGTGATAATGTCACCCTTGTTTATTATCAGCAGGTGTTGTCATGCTTTAGTCGCAAACGGTTTGAAAAGCGTTGACTTTTTTTAACTTTCTATAAGACACAAGTGGCAAGTTTAATACGAAATTTGTAATAAAATTTTTAAAGGAAGACTGGAAAAACCAAATTTTGTTTAATTTATTTATTTTTCACACAATTAACTACTTTGACTAAATAATGGTAATATAATTTATATTATATGGGTCATTTTTAGTCTATAGTATAATTTCAATTCACTGATTTTATTAATTCTTTTAAAGTGGGTATTAAATGAAATTGCTACTAGAGGTGATTTGGAATCTTATGGGTCACGACTTTTGGTAGCACAGTAGCAAAGCTCCGCCCCTTACTTCTTGAAAATATTATCTGTCAATGGTTAGAGGTTATTTAGAGCTCTCTCCCTGGCTGTAAAGCGAGGTACATGGTTATCGATGTTTTTAAAATGTACATATAATGTAATTGCAATACGGTCCGTCCTTAGTCCATTTCCCAGCCCATGATATATTGAAATACCTCTACTACTTTCAAACGCCTCGTCTACAGAATAATAACATAATAATTAACCATTTTAGCTGTACTTAAGTACAAGTGAATAGTTAACCGAATCAAAGATACAAAGCAAATTATAGATACCATTTAGTTCATGAAACCACTTGGATATTCGTGTGTTACAGAGAAATTAATAAGCCGGTGTGGCATCTGACAAGTACATGGATGCTTTGTAGTCTAATACAATTCTAGTAGGTATTCCATAGGTGAAATTGTCTCTCGCTCCAACGCAAAGGAGATAGTTGTATATTTATTTGAATTCGCGCGATATGTAGTGGAAATGTGTACGGACCTAAGGCAGCTCATCAAGATGAAAAGCAGTATGCAATTTGAAGCCCCTTCTGTCACAAAGAAGCATAATTTGCCGTCGGGGCGTTATTCACCTTAAGAAAACTCAAAAACTTTGTAACATTGTATACATATATCATTTAAGCGTCCATGGCGATTCTTTATCTCACTCTATTCTCACTTGGAGAGCCCTACACTGCATGTTTTGTGTACACAAACGCTAAAATATCAAAGTCGAGTGTTTACTGATACGAACAAACAAGAAAATTCTATTCAGAAAAGAACCCGAAGGAAAATGTGAAGTACCATACCAAAAATGACCTTAGCACTACTGCTTACAATGAAGTAAACGTTTTTTCATGTTTTTGGAAATTTTCTACATCTTTTTATGTCCTTCTATACTTTAAGAAATATCCCTTAGGGTAGACTTGTAATTCTTCTAAATGCAAATGTTTCACCAATATTCTCCCTTCAGGATAATAACAATTAATTTTATTAGTCACAATACGTGTCATATTAAGATTGGACTGTCTTTAACAATCAGTAATTCAATTAACCTACCACTGTGTCTTATATAACGTTAAATTAATTCTAAAAACGCCTCTTAACGCTTAAGTGTCGGTTCACACTAGGCTGTAACACCGCCGACTACAGAATTAAATTTCGCGCGGTATAACCGCTTAGTGTGGACGAATACTACAACGTAAAATGACAAATAGTTATGTGCCCCTTCGCGCAAATGTGTAAAAGCCTATATCTGTCCAACACCATTCATTCGTCAATTGTTACACGTACAATAAATTATAAAAAACGTATAATATCTGGCAATTGTGAGTTGCTTATTGTCAAAGAAGAAGACAAGGCACAAATTCTATTGCATCCGCGAGGGGCGAACTTACTCGGGAAATATGATGTGTAGCATAAAAACCTTGCAATATTTTCAATACATACGTATCATAAATTTTTACGGATAGAGATAAGTTCGGCCCTGGCAATAGATCTTCAGGTGTGCTGATTGCTCATTGTTTCAACGCTTAGTATGATTATTATTGGTACGCTTCGTGGGGCATCTTTTGGTTAATCTGACGCCTACAACAACATCTTCAAATCTATACTCATAAAGTAACGTTCACACAACACGTCTGTCGCGCGACTTTCCGCTGCGGTTCACCTTCGTCGCGCGACAAATATCTCTAGTGTGCGCTCAGCCTAAAACTGATCAATTGAAATTTTATAGCAGATTTAGAAACGTAACGCTTAATGAACTATCGTTGTCATGTGAATATATAATTGTGACCACCGAATTGTGTAAGTGACAAGACAATTTGGGTGTGGTTGTAGGTGTCAGAATTTACTGGAGATGCCGTATCACTACACTATTGATTGCCTAACTAGATTAGTGCCTATACACACTCTATGTAGTATGTACTGTATACATCATATACCTCTAGGATTAGCTTTATGAAATAAAATATGGTCTTTACGATTCTAATAAAGTCTGTACTGGAACGCGGACATATCAACAAAATACATATCAATGAGATTCTCTTTTGGATTCAACTTTTGTGCAAAATATACCACGCCAACGACGTAAAAATCGAGACGCTTTATTTTCTAGTGCTTTGTGCCGCATGTAGGAATAATGACGATTAACAGTTAGCTACCTAAAACATAAATAAATAGCAAGTAGTGTTTCGGCCTGGTTGTATACTTTGTAGGTAGATTATTCATTCGGTGTTTACCTGGCTAGTTTCTAAATTAACTAGCTCCTAACCCAGTTTGAAAAGAATGTTCTTGTTAATAAAACTGGTTTAGTATTTGTTAGTTTTAATTCAAAATTTGTAGTTAAAGTACGAACCAAAATCAATATGAATCATCGGTACATGTAATGGTGATCAGCTAAATTGAAAACTAGCCAGTAACCACTTTAACCATGACCCACTGACACATACAAAAAAAAAATAACGAACAAATACATATCAATGGAAAGACTTACTGTACTTTATTAGATAATACAATATAATATGTATAAGGGTAAATTCTCGTTTATTAACAAATTCATATATGTATATACACATATATTTATGCATTCTTACAGGTCGAAGGAAGTTGCCAAAGGTCATGCAACATCCAATACTTTCTTTCATAATTTTTGAAAACATTTTACGAAGAATATACGTAGATGAAAACATTCTATCAATTCTTTGTTAAATTTTCTCTTAGTAATTTTTTTAACAGGTGTCTAATAACTGAGTTATTGCTAATTAAATATGGTTGTAATTAAACCAATTACAGTTCTACTTGTAATTGACGATGATTCGCCTAATTCCGTTTGAACCAATCGTAATATAGAGTATTATGATTGAAACGCGGTTATATTAATTGAAATGAATGTTCAATTACAAAGGACTATAATTTTCCTTTTCATTTAAGGCATTAAAAGTTCTTTAAAAGTGTGAAAACATAATCCGAATTAATATCACTCTTACACTGTTCTACCTACTAATGTTGCAGGGTGAGACATTTTGGCAATTTCTTTTAGTTAGTAAAATGACCAACTACATACATATCACTGGAAAACTGTTTAAATTCTGTAGTTTTGCACTATTATAATTTAGACAATCACCTTTTTAAACAAAATAAAAGTCAATAAGAGGACACGTATCCCAACTTTCTTATGACATGCATTTCTCTGGATAATTCTGAGATTCACGTAAAATGTGGATATTATCCATTGATAAATAGAGTGAACGTTAATAGGTAATATATATATATATATTATATACTTATTATTTAGAGTCACCGAGGGTTGAAATTGATATCAACTTTATAACTAAACGTTATGTACAAACGTACATATATGTACATAAACAACTGAATTTAAATCTCAAAACATAGATTACTTTCTTATTTAAATTTCCAATTTGTTATGAAGTTTACATCGAAAAATCAACATGTACAGAAATACATAGAAAAGACGAGAAAAACGATGGCTTTTTCACCCAGTTTATTTGTCTATACGGTTTTATTTTTAAAATAAGTTACCATGTTAGGACGAAAAAAAAATATATATATATAGTAAAAAAAACTAACGTAGACGTTGTTATTAGTTGTAAAATTAGTTCTTTAGTTGAAGAGCGTACGATGTGCTTGTAAAAAGTTGAAAGATAAAATAATATAATATATATTTTTGTCAAGAAGGCTACTGAAGCTTTATTAAATGTTAAATACAATGTGTATTATTGTTTTTGTGTTTGATGTTAAGACGAGCTCTCGGTTGGTTTTTGATGTGATAAAAATATTATGTAGACGCGCTGTTAGATCTAAAAAATACAAGGATAAAAGAACTATGTCATAGGTACAAACATACGCAGTTTGGCAAATGAACTTAAAATTGTAATTTCTCTACAGAAGACACAAAGTTTGCTTGCCGAATTGCGTATCAGTAATTACTTTAACGTTTGTGTATCCATTATTAAGAATCTATGTTAGACAGATACCCACTTACAAAAAAAAAAGAAAAATGAGTAGGTACATATAGAGTTTCTGTTTGTTTTAACTTTCCGCTTTTGTAAAAACAGAATAGTGAAGCTAATTACAATTTAAAAATCCTACATTTCGATAGACGTGGACGTTGTTGGTGCAGTAGTTTTAAATTAACCATGTACTGTTATGCTTTGATCCGGCCAGATAGATTGGTTCGAGTTGATGGTAACGGTAATAAAGGCCCCCGTTAGTTCCATTGGCAGCAAGCTCTGTACAAAATGACGCTGCGCCACCGCAGGGTTGTATGATGGGGCAATCTCGTAAATGCGGTATTCATGTTGTTGTTTGTTTAAACCTCGTTCAACTGTCTTTGATGTTCTGTTAATTTTAATACGGTAAATGTTCTCGTGAGAGACGGGATGGGGGGTGAAATAGGGGGGAGTTAATATTTGTTCTAAATTTATCGTTTATGAATTAGGAAACAAAGCCTTAATCAATTATCGTTTTGTTTGTTCATGGCGAAAATTATTATAGAGGTAGACAGTATCTGTAATTACTAATTGAATATTGACGAAATTCTCACAGAGACAAGAAACTGATCGGTTTCAAAATTTTAGGTTCAGTAGTTTCGGAGATAAGGGGGGGGGTGCGGAATGGTCAATTTTCATCTAGTTTGTTAAATAAATTTAAAATTATTAACTATAAAAATAATATGGATATTTGAAACCCTTTATATGTCACAAGGTACAGTTTGCAATTTTTTTTTTTAAATGTCCTTTTGGTGCCCAAAAATGACCCCATGTTCAAAATTAATTTATTTACGTTGTGTCCGTGTTTGGGTCACAAAAATTCATACGTGTAAGTACTAAAATATCAACTTACCGGTCCAATAGCTTCGGAGCAAATTGACTGTGACAGACGGACAGACGTACGGAACCTAAAAAAGAAAATTATCAATGATTCAAATGTTTTTTTAAAGATGGATTTACAACGTTTCCTAATTGATAAAACTACGATTTGTTGCTAAAAATTTCTTGTGAAGGCGTGATTGTTTGACGCATTATTATTATTACCGTAAAAAATATTGTCCGTATGTGGCGAGCCGTCACAAAATCAGCTGTTGTTAAATGTTGTGTTACTTTTATGTACCTACGTTTTGATTGTAATGTTGTCTATGAACAAATTACCACTCTGAAGTCAATACTAATTAGACAGTAGTTAGTATACCTATACATACATACGATACATATAGCTTGGACAAATAAATGTAGCTTAATCTACTAACTAACTATTAAATACGATATAGTAGGCCTATAGCATACAATGAATGACTTTATTTTAATACTAATACTTTCCATATACGTTGTCGTCTTTATTTTAGCATCTTTGAATGGTATACCTGTAATTGTACAATAAGCGGCTATTATTTTGTGTATTTACTTTACAATGTTTGTAATACTTTTTTGTCTAACTTCAGTAAACAGAATAATAAAAGCCTGAATTGTAAAAAACGATTTTCATTAAAAAAAAATACCTCACATTCACATCAGCAACCACTTCTTATTTTTACCCTATATAAATTAAGGGAGAAGAATTTTGTGGTAATACTTTACCAATCAAACGCTAACGAGTGCAGATTATTTACTAATCATTACGTACAACTGACTTGTCTACGTATCAGCTGTTTGCGAACATCACAAATAGGTATGCGTGTTTCGACGAAAACTGAAAAGATAACGCGATTACTGTTTTTAATCATTGTGTGTATCTCTCACGGTTGTTTTGAATAATTTTCGGTGAAATTTTCTATTTTGGGTAAACCCCCGGCACTGTAAAATACTTTAATTTGCAGAAAGCAGAAATTTCGGAAGACGGCGAAACATGAGGAACGCACCGAAAAACTCATCAAACTTGAAATGGAATCTGAAAATGTGTGGAATGGTACAGTAGGCAGATTTAAGCTGGCATTTTAATTGTTTAATTGAAAAGTTAGGAAGTTGAAACAGCTCTGCCATTTTTAGAGTATATTTGAATTACTTTATCACAAATACAATAACAAAAAGTCAAAGAAACGAAACGTCTTACGTAATTTCATTCAACTTTAATCCATACTCAATTGTATGCCATAACAATATCTGCCTTAATAAAATTTCGCTTGGTACGTACTAGTTTATTGCTTATTGTGGAAATATGTATTTAATAAGAAATGAGATCAACAAAAGGCGTTTATGAGGGGAAATATTTTTTTAATTAAACAAACATTCGTAATCATCTGTAGCTTCTCTTCAACAAAAAGCTTTTTTAGAAGAATGCATTTCTATTCAGAATACGATTGGAACATCAAATATCCAAACATCTTCTCGGAACGCGAAAAGCGATTGCGATGTAGCTATAAATATTACTACGTTAAAAATCGAATCGAACGTACACATTTGTTACTATCCGACTGTAAATTTACGAGCATGCAACATCCACTCGTTACAGTTCAACGGTTGCAGATAGAAGACGAGCAATCTCCTTACATCTTGTTGAAATGTTGTCCAGGTGAATCCAAACAAAGCCACAAGCATCTCGGTAAACACGTTTCGATTTGTTTTCTCTTGAAACCTCAGGAACACAAGGGCATTTACGCCGTTTAGCAATTAAATATTTGTGGCAGAAGCAACATCTCTTTTTCTTCCTTGTTTGTTAAATAACTTCATATATAATTATTGAGAGATCGTATTGGCGCCTATGATATAGTATTTATGAGCCAAACATGTGGATTCTAAATTTCTGAATTTGTCGGGTGAGATTATGATTTTTAAAAATTAAGAACATAATTAAAACAATAGCGTACTGTATTGTATTACTAATTAGAAGTGCAAAGCGGAACATTAAAAGAATTTACTTCAACAAGACAGAAGGAAAAATGAGATCATTTTTCTATTTGCTGTAAGTGGATGTCGGAGTCGTGAATGGGATTGTAGTGCCTATTCGAATGAGGTTAATCTGGTGCCCTTGTTCACGTCAGCCGCGCTTCTTTGACACTTCGAGACATGCATCAAATTGTCTCCTTTCAATTCACATTCTAACATGTCGGAGAATCGAAAAGGCTTGTTGAGAATTGATAATAGACACAGATACGTATGTTTAAGGCTCGAATAAATCTGTTTTTCATTAGCTCTTGAAAAATTTCTTTTTAGCTAACTGGAATATCATTAAGTTATTATATTTATATGTTAACTTTGTATTACTGTTTTGTACTCATCATAGGCTCAAGGGAACTCGCCATGCGCTCAAGTGCACTCGCTATGCGCTCAAAAGTACACGAGTAGATGTGGACTCACCTGCAGTTTGTTTTGAACGAATTCTTTCTTTCGATAGAGTTGCAATTTATATTTATACATTTGTTTTAAATCAAAATTGAGTAGTGTGTATGCACACATGGGATATATAAATCGAATTAAAATGTCTGATTAGTATTTTTAGGGGAAATAGTTGTTTTCTTAGGTAAGAAAGCCATTTTGGGTAAGTTGGGTATATATTAGGAGAACCAGGCAGGTATAAACCACAGCAGTAAAGGCCCGTACATCCGTGTATATGTAATTAAAAGCAAAAGCACAAGGACGATGACGACGACGCTCGATAGCTACCACTACAACTAACAAGGAAGTTAAGATGCCACAAGAGGGTACTTGTGAATTTCTGCAAGCTGAATAAATCATTGAAGAGAAATGGAACACATAGCATTTTCACTAATAAACCTAGTTTCCAACCACGGACATATTTAAATATTTTAAATATAACACACCTTCTCTATTGTACTAATTATACCTATTAATTTATTACGACCAATACATTTCCGTCCTTGCAAACCCTACAACGCTGTGCTTATATACAAGTAAATAATAATCATTGCTGTACTAGATTTCTATGAAATAAGCACAGCTAAATATTAATCAGTTGTGTTAATTTCCTATTTTACAAGACAAGGATATCCGGGAATATTGCAGCTAGTAACTCATTACCTCGAAATGTCGCGTTTTCCGACTGAACTACCATGAAAAGTCAATTTCCCGATGTCGGGAAAGTCCATTAGTTGCAAGTAAAGATATCAGATATCTATTTAATAATGTGTTAATGATTGCTACAATTAGGAGCCGGAACAATAAACTTTGACCAATACAAACAACGACGTCCTAACCCATTTTTGATTGCATATAAAATTTCTTGCATGCGAAAATTTTGAACACATTTATTTTATCAATTATTATTTAGGTTTTCAATTTTACTAACGTGTTTGCTAATAGATTTTGGTTACTAATGTAATAGTTTTTTTTTTAATAATTAGTGTTGTGACTAAAGGAAAACCCATTTCGATTTTATTGCCGAGGAAGGAGTAAAAGTTGACTACTTTAGCTGAATCATTTTCAATCTGTATTAAGTTTTACCTTTAGAAATCGAAAAACCGAAAGCAGAAGCACTAAAACCTGGAAGCTAATGGATTTTAAATGTTACATACCGATTGAGGTAGATTCAGAGTAATGCAACGTATAGAAAGAGGATGCTTAGCTATTCAAGAAAATTCTACCTGAACGAGTTATACGAATGTTTTTGACCTACTTACAGAAAATCGATCGAAAAGCAATGTTTATCATTAATTTTTAATCTCCCAAATTGTTTTCCGTTTGCCAAAATACTTGTGGTTAGTTACTTGTAAATATTTCAGGTTTCTCATCCCCATAAATCCCAAATTTCAAAAAATATAAGTCGATGCTTTCTACTTAGTTCAAGAACATCAAAGCGAATTTTGTGAAACTAAATACCTATCGCGGTAGCCCCACGTATCAAAGAAAAATTTTTGATTATGGTGTGTAAAATTTATAACTGTACCCCTCCCAAAAAAAAAGAGAGAAATGTTTAGGTTTATTCCATCCCACAAAAAAGAAGGAGCATTCGAAAGAAGAAATGGTCCCATTGTCTGCACAATAGACATTTATATATTTTTATTTGCCTCCACTCCCAGTACCACCTAAAATAAGCTTTTAGTGTTTTACAAGATTTTACACCCTTCATTTACCCCTTTCACAATTTTCAATCGCACCCGTTGCGCCTCTACGTATTCACCCCAATCCACAAGGTTATCTCACATACTTACCCCTATCCAACCATGGATCTTATCTTGTAAACAATTTATCTACTGTTATTTACTTTGTATTTAAAATACATACTGAATTGTTTATTTGTTAGGGTAATTTTACAAAGTTGTAAGTTAATGTGACAATTTGCTACCTTTAAATTATATGACCTTTTTTATACCCTTTAAAAGATCAATTTTCAGGAAAAATAAAAATGATAAATACATAAATATCTACTTATTTAATAAACCTGACCTTTTTTGTGACTACCCCAACAACTTTTAATATAGTCGAAGTCTCGTTTATTATATTTTCATAAAATTCAAGTTAGAACCCCTCTTTCAAAGATTGAAAGATTTAATTTCCAAATTTATTTTTTATATGAACATCTGACATAATACAACAAATTTAATGTTCAAATATCACCTTCATATCTTCAGCGGTTTAGGCCCAGCGAGATTAAACGGTCAGAAAAGACATGTTTATTTATGTAGATAAGATATTGCTTTTCCAATAAAAATGGCGTACCTACCTTATACTAGTAAGTGTAGGAGGACGTTTTCAACATCGAATTTGGTCAATAAAATATCCGTAATATACGTATGAAATGCAGTATTACCGATACACACTAATGTTTACGACAGTCTAAAGCAACCCGTACACTAAGTGACACTACTGATAATTACCGATATCATTGATTATTCATAATTAATCAATGAGTAATCAACACCGATCGAATTGCCGGCACGCGTATGACACGATCAGATACACGAAGGCCTGTCGGAAAAACGAACGCGATCGCCGAGCTTTCTCTCGAACGTTAGGCGCTGTCTGGCGGAAAAGCGTGGAAACAACGCAAATAAACAACCGAATGACAAGACAATAAACAAACAAAGAAAAAAAGCTTACTTATGTTAGTATCTAACGTAATAACAGATTTATACTTTTCTTACAGAAATGTTATCCTTCTTAACGACCGAAAACATTAAAATGTCAAACTAAACCCTTCCTACCTAAAATTAAAAATCCTTCATTTATGCATAAATGAATTAAGTTTTCAATTAACTTTACCCACTACAAATAACCTCACAATGCATTGAATTTAACTCTACCAGAATTGAAAGTTTTTCAACTGTTCTTTATTATGATTTAAGAAGATATCAACAGTAATTTCAGCTTTCTCGGATAAGAACATCATTATTATTGAGATCTAAATATTTTGCGAACTGAATTTCGAAATATTAAAATAAATGTTTATAATAATAATGTGCAAGATGAATTTTTCTTTTACATGAGAACATCTTTGGCTCGTTTAACACCAGGGAAAACTTACTAACCCAAAGTCTTTTGTTAAGAAGTAATTTTATTTATGAAAAGTAATAGACCGTTAAGACATGAATGTATAGGGTTGTTCGGAAAGTCATTTCGTTCTTTCCCGACAGAGGATTTAATTGTATTCTTTTGCACCCAACTTCACATTTAAGCCGTATAATTTTTATATGCTTTGAGAGCTCATATGGCAAGGCTTGTCTGTGAAAAATTCCAATTAATTCTACGCAGTAGTTTTTGGTTGGTGCCCTTTTAAATATGGAGAGCGATAAGCAGCATTTTCGACATATCTTACTGTTTTACTACAGAAAGGGTAAAAATGCTGTTCAAGCCAGAAAGAAATTGACTGATGTGTATGGAGAAGGTGTGTTGACAGTACGCCAGTGCCAGAACTGGTTCGCTAAATTTCGATCCGGCAATTTTGATGTCGAAGATGCACCACGTTCGGGAAGGCCGGTTGAAGCTGATAAAGACGCGATAAAGGCATTAGTTGATGTGAACCGGCGAATAACCACACGTGAGATCGGATTGAGGTTAAATTTATCAAATTCAACAGTTCATGACCACTTGAAGGGCCTGGTATTATCCTCGAAGCTCGATGTATGGGTTCCCCATGTTCTCACAGTGAGAAAAATGTGTGTCGCCGCATTGACGTCTGCGATTCGCTTCTCAAACGTCACGAAAATGATCCGTTTTTGAAGCGCATCATCACTGGGGACGAAAAATGGGTTGTATACAACAACGTCAAACGCAAGAGGTCATGGAGCAAAAAAGATGGACCGGCTCAAACCATTTCCAAAGCCGATATTCACCAAAAAAAAGGTGATGCTGTCTGTTTGGTTGGATTTTAAAGGAATCGTTTTTTTTTTTGAGTTTTTACCGGATAACACAACGATTAATTCGGAAGTCTACTGTCATCAGCTGGACAAACTGAATGATGCACTTCAACAGAAAAGGTCAGAACTAATCAACAGGAAAGGTGTAGTGTTTCACCAAGACAACGCGAGACCTCACACAAGTTTGGTCACTCGCCAAAAGCTTTTACAGCTTGAATGGGATACAATGCTACACCCACCATATTCTCCAGACCTGGCACCATCGGATTATTATTTGTTCCGGTCACTCCAAGATTTTTTAGACGGTAAAACCTTCACCTCAAATGAGGAGGTCAAAAACCTCCTCGATCAGTTTTTTGCCAGCAAAGACCAAAAATTTTATGAGCGTGGAATTATGCTACTACCAGAAAGATGGCAAAAGGTGTTGAACCAGAACGGTCAATATATAATTTAATAAAGTATTTGTTTATTATACGAAAACTGTCTTTCATTTCCACAAAAAAAACAAACGAAATGACTTTCCGAACAACCCTATAATTAGTCTTGGTTGTAAGATCGTGGCGACTAGACGATAATGCCTTCTTGTTCAACTGTGCCTTTCTTATTCAACGATGCTTTAGAATATCTAGTAACTAAATAAATGTAGCTAAAGTCAAACTTTCGAGTTTTCGTTAGCATAACGAGAAACTTTTCGCTTCGATGTCGTTACCGTTAGTACGTAAATAGGGCGGCTGTCTTTCCTCTAAATTGATGTAGAACGCCAGCATCGAAACGTATCAACATCGGGATATAGACCGTATTTGTACGATGACAAGGAGAATTTATTTCACTGAGACGATGGATTGTTGGAAAATTTATAACTTTCGTGCTTCACTCAGAGACATGAATGCCGTTGGATAAAATAGGAAATGTAACATTAATCTCTCTGCTAAGTAAACGGTGGTATTGTTAAGAAAAGCTTCCAAAAGCTACTATTCGGGTTGCTCCATCGTCTTATCTTCCAGGCATTTATCTACCATTATTTCAGTAAAACAAAATGGAAACCAAAACTATTTACAGTTAAGTCACATATGATAATATAAGTTGTAGATAGTGTTGATTCTACTTTTTACAGCTTCTACTCTATAGTACAGATTTTGTGACTATTCCCATTTGCTTACTCTATCTTACAATTCTTATTCGATTCTTATATTAAACTATATTTACGAAATACGTGAAGAAAAAATAAAAGAAAATTAATAATTCCTATAGTCTAAGTTTATAAATAGTTTTCTTACCTAATTAGGACGTTAGGTTGTCGCTTTCGTGCTTAAAAGTTTGGTGTTTGGAAGCCCTTACAATAAAGCGATCTCATTATCATCCTAACGAGAAATAAATGAGGGCTTATTTCAAAAACTTGAGTTTGTGTTTTAATGTCATGCCCTTGAACTTTTCTTCATTTCTCACGCTGGTATCGATTGGTTCAGTTACTTGTTTGATTCAGTTCGACAATAACGTTCAAAACACCTACTCGGGAAAACTTCTATTAGTTTCTTATACTGCTATGTACGTTATACATAGAAATGCAAGAATTCATTTAAAAACATATGTTTTCTTTGTTTTTAAGTTTGAATATAATAACTACTCTTTGAAATATATAACAGTAAAAATGTCTTGTAGCTAAGACTAAGTATAGTGTGACCCCCTGTTAACCACTTATAAGTGACCTAATTATGTGAAAACATTTTATGCTTAGGTAGTTTATTTAGTTGATTTACTCATTTTTTTTCTCAGTTCTTTCTTTCTTTCAAGCATTTTCATCAGAGCCCTGGGAATACGAACGAGAACAAGGGCGATTTTTCATATTTATTATTCCAGGAAAATCTTGAAAGTCAGCGAATCAAGAAGTGAAATAATTATATTAAAAGTAGGTTGGGAAACCAAACTTATTTATTTTTCGCTAAAGAACTTAAATCTTGTTTTCGAACATTCCCCCTATTGATTTTTAAATACTTTCCAACTTTAGATAAGCCTGGCGCTCTTTAAAATAGGTGAACGTGGTCGCGTGAAAATCTGAATGAAATGTGTCAACAAAGAAAGAAAAATAAAATTGCAACAGGGAGCAATTAAAACTCTTGATATATAAATTGCTACTACACACGCAACTTTTAACACTAAAAGCGCAACGTTTCCGAACGTTTTAATATATTCAGAGTACACAGTGAATCAGTTGATGATAAGTTTACATAACACAGTTTCTAATAGTTAAAGTAATCTAACAGACTTTTCCCTACTTTTAGCTACTTATATTTACGTAATGTTACAATGATTTGCCATTGTAATAGTTTGGCTCTTTAACTAACTACAGTGGTCCATTATGGACCGTGAAAAGCTGGCATGATATAAGCCAGTGCGCCTGTGAATTAGTTTCTAACATAACAATGTCGTTAAAGAAACAAAAACGACATGCCGAATGCTCAAATTAGTGAAAAGGTGAGAGTAAATTTGGAAAGTTATGGACAGACTAGCAGGAAGCAATCTCATGAAGTGTATAAAAGCGGTATGTCATAAACGAGCATGCCTGTTAATTAGTTATGAGTACTGCCTCAGAATTAGTTTCTGACATGCCTCGTTAAGAAATAATACAATTTACTTATATTCCTCTGACTTGGCTCGACTAGTAGATATAGGTACTCTTTTTAGTTGTCTTAAACTATTCACAATTAATTAGTGTGTGATAAATTTAAATAACAGAGTTTATTTTACTTATAGTAACTCAACAGACCACCAGTCGGTGTATACATAATTCTACGATAATACAGAGAGATTTGACGACTAATTGTATGTTATCTAATTAACTGCAATAGTTCGTAATGATCTGTATAAAAGGGAGCATGTCATAGACGAGCGCGCCTGCTAATTAGTTCATGAGCTCACATATGATCGATGGAGACTCATATTAAACATGCCAACTTCAGAAAAACTTCGTTTAACTGCATCAGCGAATAAGTACAATTGATCTCAGTTATTTAAACAAAGTACTTTCATTAATAGTCGCTGGTGGTAATGTATGTATGCACGTATTTCCGAATAATACCTTTTAGTTTTTACTGTAGTTCTCAAGGAAATGCCATTTTTTAAATTAACGCTCTAAATCAGTGCTATCAGTTGAGCCCATCGAATGTACACAGCAGAAAAAAATGAGCCCTTTGAGAGTCACACCAGCCCTTTTTTGTTATCTGAATAATTATGTGGTTGTTGTTGTTTTATGCTTTGCACTACTAAATCGTTTACCCGGATCATGGAACACGTTCTCTTTAATTCAAGTGTAGGAAATATTTTAAACGTTATATCTATGTAAATGAAACTTTTAATGCACCAGAGCGGCGAGCCCTGCTAAAACAATTACAATTACTGGACTCGAATGCGTGATATGCCCCGTGAAAAGGCTGCGTGTGTGGTAAATAAACTAATTACACCCTTGCAATAGTAAATGACAGGAGATTGTTTCTATTCTTTCATTTAAAATAATCCTGTTTTTATCATGGAACGCAAAGTTCGTCGCACGTTTGGTTCATTCATTTATAGTTACAATTGTATTTTTTTGCGGCAACAGGGTATAAAAACATAATTTGTAATATATGAAACACATTGACATATTTGATAGTGGTTAATATGAAAATTCATTTTTTACTCACTATAAACTACCTTAAGTAGAAACTGAGATATAATTTCAAATATGGAAACGTTGGAATCTACGAGTTTTCCATAGTCCCACTAACTTTAAATTAATTCTATTAACATTCAGTAATAAAATGTTTAAATTTATAAGTGTATATTGGTTCAATATTAAACAATGTTGAATAACCTTAAGCCTTGAACACCAGTCACAAAAAAAATGTTCAAATTGAAAATATTTTTGCATAATTAGGAGTGTCATCCAATACAAACGAACTCAGTTATTAGAATAATTCCGTTGTGGTTATCATTGCCAAGGCCAAAAAACTTAAATTATACAAATTTTTATAGAAAGCACCTGTTCTGTTGTTTGATCAAACATCCATCTGTACAAAAATGAGAAAATGTTATTGCCTTAGCAGGTTTTGTTGAAATTTTGTCGTTTTTCTAGAAATCCTTGAAACAATTGGAATCGACTACGACTACTCAAACAATTATGGCATTGTTATTTTGGATTCGTTATTACCAGAAAGTTATCAAAAGTTAAATAAAATAAAAATCCTAGTCTCACAACATCCTGATTCCTGATTCTGCACTAATTTAATTTATGTTGATTGCACATTAACTATTACATCAAAAAATAACATAATACGTAAAATAACTATTATTATAAGACTTTCACTGCATTAATTAATAAATATATGTACTTATTCATTCTTTTAATAAATAATAATTAATGTAAATTATTTCTTCACTATCCCGCCTGTTCTCCAAGGTATTTCGAGAACCAATCCTTAAATAGTTATGAATATATTTAAATTATATACCTTAAAAAAAAGCATTAAAATTTATTGATATTTCACATTATATTTACAATTATTGAATATTAGAATCGTAACTGTCACTCAAAATAATCTTTAATACTAAAAAAAACGTTGATCTTGAATTTCAATACTGATCTCGCCGATTTTTTTTTCGGCTTATTTATTAAATGCTGTTTTGAATATTAATCGTTTTCTTTTATGCTTTCCTTATTTCACTTTTTATGAAGATTATGTTCTTTATTTCGTCATTTGTTCAATGATTTAGAAATAAAATTTTCAATTTTATCATCATACGTCCTAAAGCGTCTAATTAATTACGGCTTTTTGAGTTTAACAACGATTAATATTAAAGACCAAATCAATAAACAGGCATATTTGAAAAGAATTAAAATTTCTTTAACTGTTTGAGAGTTTTTGTTTAAAGTTGGTTTGATGATGCATATTGACGGTTTGGTCTTCCGAGGACATTTCAACTGGTCTAAGGTCATTGAATTTGTAATTATTTTATTGTAACCGCAAGTTGATATCAACATCCACGATCACTAATTATTTCTTTAGTAATCATAGCACGTAGTTTTAATGACCTTTGAGACTGTATGATGCATTTTTCTTCCAAATTTAGTCTGCTTATAACGAATTTTAACAAGGACGTTGCCGGAAAGCCGAAAGGACAATTTTATGTTTTTTTTCTTTGTTGTTAATAACACCTTAAAATACAGGGTGAACGTTTAAAATATAAATGACATGATTATGATTGTAGCTGCTATCTATCATTGTTCCTTGATAATATATAAGTAATCTTTTCGCTATGGACCTTATTAAACCATTAATTTTATAGTCGGTTATTAAATTTATCTCGTTTGATTATAATTCATAACGTAATTTTATGACAAGGACAACTGTTTTGATTTCCATAATTTACATCAAGAAAATTTATCAACAATTTTATTTAGAGGTTGTTGAAACATAATTTAGTGCCTACTTATAAATTTTATTGTAATTACCGAAAAAGTTTTCTTCCACGATATTTGACTAGTTAATGGCATAATTTAATTAAGTAGCATTTACTGTGGGAAAATGTACAGGTGTCATACGAGTGCCCCTTTGAATTGAATTGAAAAGTGTAATAACATATTTTTGTATATAATGAGTAACTATACAATTACGTAGAATAATGAAGTAAACTAAAGGAAACTACACCGATTACGACAAGTAATTTTTGTAAAACTCGATAGAAATTCTCGCAAAATTACTTGTCTTGAATCTTCTTTAGCTTCTTTAAAGATTACGTAAAAAGTTGTGTAACTAACATAAAATCTAACAACAACAAGCATTCTTTTATATACTTTAATTTACTAGTTAGTGATTCAAAAATTCAACTATGATTATTATTAAAAAACAAAGATCAAAGATAAAAAAGAAAGTACAGCCCTCTGTCATAGTCGCAAAGAAGATTTTTTTTTGTACAGGCCTGACGCTGGAAGCTGGCGGAAATTTTAAAATGGCGTGGATGCGCGGTGGCAAAAGTAGGCAGTTTTAGGTATAACGATTGCAGCCCTCATTCTTCTGTATTCCTATCAGGGGCGTAGATTGAATATTTAAATTTAGGGATCAGTGAGCAAGTAACAGACAGACAAACAGAAGAACTAATTGTTGATGTTGGTGACAGTGACAGAGATTCCCATGATGAGAGTGAATGTGAAAACTGACTATAAGACAAAAGCAATAGGTTAATTTTTTCTTTTTGATAAGTCATGTTTTTACATTATTTTCTAGTACGCTACTGTCCTATCTGTATTAATACTATAATTTGCGCCTACTGAAAGCTTATTTGTGTATCGGTTCCAAGTGACTTACCCAAATAGGTCATAAATGGGCAAGTACCTGCGCGACCGCTCGCCAGCTTCCTTCGTCAGACCTGTACTTCAAGTCCAAATGATGAAATTACAATATAAAGCACTTCTTCCATTCTTGTCATGTCTTTAATAGTTTTTACTTCAACTTTCTGTATAAATTAGCATAGCAAGCAAAGTTCCGCGCTGATCAGTAATTTCGATTTGAGATGGTTAATGAATAAGGAATTTCCATGACAACCGCGAATGCTATTTTGACCATAAGATGAAGGTAATTACATTTTTTTACGTTGCATCAAACATGCACAAGAACAACTAATAAACTACCACGGATATTGTATACATATGTAAATATCTACATATATTATGCACTCTGTCAGAATATATTTAATTCAAGGTGCTGTTATCTTACATTTAGTTGAAAAGCAAGCAAATACCAAATTCTTTTTTGAAGAAAGTTTGACTACATAAGAAAAGGTGACTGAAAATGGTTTTCCACTGTTAATATGATGAAAAATATTTATATCTACATATGCTTTAAATAAAAATAGATTATAAATTATGAAGTAATTTGTGGATTACCAAAACAGAAATAGTTTAAAAGTCTTTTTAAGTTTTAACATTGGGATACTTTTTCTAATATTTTCGCGAAAGGTTAACATTCTCTAATAAATAACAAACAGCTTTGTTGATGTCAATTGAAACTTCTACTTATTCTTTTGCGTCAAACGTGTTTATTACTTTTTATTGGCATTAAGAAAAAGTGTTAATTGCAAATCAAATAAATATTTTTAGAAAGGAACTATTACGCTTTCTATACTCTACTACAAAACAAAGAATGTTGCTGTATATTGTCTATTATAATATATAAACACATCTCTTTGGCGCCATACAAGAGAATTAACAATAATATTTGCATATCTGCATATTCAAAAACAATCTTTCACAAAGTTTCCTGTATTTTTACTAGTCGAAACCACTCCTATTTTTCCTGGTAGTCTTTCGCTTGTTGATTATCTTTATCTAAATAATTGCTTAAGAAATTCCTACAGGGGTGAACTCACATGTAAACTAACTCAATTAACTATTAGTAACTCGCCCATTACATGCCTCGAAAGAACATACAATGATAATTTCAGTTTAGTTAGTGCATGAAAGCACCTGAGCTATAATATCGAGGAATTTATTCTTTCTGTGTAGGTGAATAGATAAACAATTGAATTTATCACTGCCTTCTAGTTACTGTATTATTCACGACGCAGTAACAACGCGACGTGAGGGAATTTTTTCAATCCATTATTTTGCTAAAATATTTCACTTATTTTCAATATTAACCAAAATTGAATATAATCGATACCAAAACGATTTTATTTGTCCAATTTCCGTAACAACGAAGAATATAGATGCATACAGATTATGTCATTGAAGTTTTTTTATGTTATCTAATGCCTGTTCAGTTTTAAAAGAGTCACAAAAACAAAATAGTCGAGCTGCGCGAAATTGCATATTGTTTACAGAAAATATTAATTATTCAAACGGAATTTATACTAATTTTAAGGTGAAATTCTTGACCTATGAAAATATAATTGATTAGCTTGTAGTAGTAAATACCCACCTATAACTATATTATGTTTGCAGAAACTCCTTGCATATAATAATGTATTATTAAGGTTATTCCATTGATTTATTATATTTTTGTCGATTCGAACAGATACAAACACAGGTGAATGTTCGATGATTAAAAAAAATCTAGACTAAACCAAAACAGAGATACTTCTTTAGTTTTATTTATTCATTCGATTTACTGCGGTAGACAGCATGAATACAGTGAGAAAGCGAGACTTTTAATTTGAATTATTTCATATTCTTGGAAACCGTGCTTGAAAAGAAAGAGACATATTGGATACTTTTTAAACTCGGGTTAAATATATCGGGTTTCATAGTGAAAACGTCTATAATAAATCATGTGAAATATACGATAGTCGTTTTTTAAGTCATTTCGCGCTCAGGAGAGTCATAGCACTGAATAAATAATTAGTAGACAGCAATCATTTTTTTAAACATGATCGTAAAACATTTCCACTGTTTAATTTGTTATTTGATTAATGGCTATGAAGGTGGTGAATCACATGGAATAAAAAGTACCTTTTTTTATATAACTTTACTAGCCAAAAGTTCTTTCGATAAATTCTGTGATTGTCATGTCTGATCTATTTGTCAATAACTTGTACGTTTGTAAATCCACACATTTCACAAGACCACCCACGTACCCTCAATAATAAGTTTGTTTGTGTCAAAAACTCATGTAAAGCTCACCTTCAGTCGGTGCGGCTCGCTTTTCACACACCTTAAAAAAATAATCTTTTTATTGGGTTGTTCGGAAAGTCATTTCGTTTTTTCCCGACAGAGGATTTAATTGTATTCTTTTGCACCCAACTTCACATTTAAGCCGTATAATTTTTATATGCTTTGAGAGCTCATATAGCAAGGCTTGTGTGTGAAAAATTCCAATTAATTGTACGCAGTAGTTTTTGGTTGGTGCCCTTTTAAATATGGAGAGCGATAAGCAGCATTTTCGACATATCTTACTGTTTTACTACAGAAAGGGTAAAAATGCTGTTCAAGCCAGAAAGAAATTGACTGATGTGTATGGAGAAGGTGTGTTGACAGTACGCCAGTGCCAGAACTGGTTCGCTAAATTTCGATCCGGCAATTTTGATGTCGAAGATGCACCACGTTCGGGAAGGCCGGTTGAAGCTGATAAAGACGCGATAAAGGCATTAGTTGATGTGAACCGGCGAATAACAACACGTGAGATCGGATTGAGGTTAAATTTATCAAATTCAACAGTTTATGACCACTTGAAAGGCCTGGGATTATCCTCGAAGCTCGATGTATGGGTTCCCCATGTTCTCACAGAGAGAAATCTGTGTCGCCGCATTGACGTCTGCGATTCGCTTCTCAAACGTCACGAAAATGATCCGTTTTTGAAGCGCATCATCACTGGGGACGAAAAATGGGTTGTATACAACAACGTCAAACGCAAGAGGTCATGGAGCAAAAAAGATGAACCGGCTCAAACCATTTCCAAAGCCGATATTCACCAAAAAAAGGTGATGCTGTCTGTTTGGTGGGATTTTAAAGGAATCGTTTTTTTTGAGCTTTTACCGGATAACACAACGATTAATTCGGAAGTCTACTGTCATCAGCTGGACAAACTGAATGATGCACTTCAACAGAAAAGGTCAGAACTAATCAACAGGAAAGGTGTAGTGTTTCACCAAGACAACGCGAGACCTCACACAAGTTTGGTCACTCGCCAAAAGCTTTTACAGCTTGAATGGGATACAATGCTACACCCACCATATTCTCCAGACCTGGCACCATCGGATTATTATTTGTTCCGGTCACTCCAAAATTTTTTAGACGGTAAAACCTTCACCTCAAATGAGGAGGTCAAAAACCTCCTCGATCAGTTTTTTGCCAGCAAAGACCAAAAATTTTATGAGCGTGGAATTATGCTACTACCAGAAAGATGGCAAAAGGTGTTGGACCAGAACGGTCAATATATAATTTAATAAAGTATTTGTTTATTATACGAAAACTGTCTTTCATTTCCACAAAAAAAAAACGAAATGACTTTCCGAACAACCCTATATAAATAAGGAATTAATGACCTTTACCATTAAATACAACAAGAACATTGTACATATTCATATAATTTTTCTTTTTATATTATTTTCTACGTTTTCTCCCTCAAACACCCCCGTCTCATCCCTACATTCAACCCTTTTCCCAATTCAATCCTATTACCACTCCCAACCTTTCCATGTACAACTCTCGAGTTGATCTCCCCACTCGAGAAGGGGCTTTATTCTGTAAAAATCCGATACTACCTCCCTTCTTGAGATTTCCCCTTCTCGAGAATAATATAAAACAAAAAAAAATTTTTTTAGGTAAAATTCCTAATGGTACACATATGACTTTTTGACCTCTTGTTTTGTATCCCTTTTTGAAACCAGTCTACTGATATAAAAAGTTAAGAAACTCTCCAGCCATTCCATTTATTGATCGAACGTAATGTAACGTATATCTGTAAATGACCTAGAACTGTCACCAATTTAGCTTTATTTTCGATCCATTACATTCTTTTGTTTACTCTGGAATCCGTTATAATCATGATTAATTGGGAACGATGTTACCACGGTGGTGGCCGAGGCTAATTGAAAAACGTAAACTAATTATTTATTAACAATATACCTATACGGTAATTCAATTTAATGGACATGTGTTTCTATTTTATAAAGACATTCATTTCATTTATCCATCATCTATTTCCAATCTTTGGATAACAATAAGTTAAAAATATTAGTTTAAAATAACTTGTGGTGAGTAAAAATTAAATGAATTTTCACATTAATGTTAAATATTAAAAGTTTCTTAATTAATTTATTTCGTAGGATATTAATACATATATACATTAGTTAAACGAATTTGTGACCTCATAGGTAAGTTTTGTCATAGTTTCTGGTATCGCCTTTCGTAGCTTAGTGGTCAGAACGTTGGTGCGTAAAGCCAAAGGTCCCGGGTTCGATTCCCGGCGAGGGTGTGACAACAGCTATAATTTTTTCTGATTAATTTGAGGTAATTTGTGCACAAAAATCTAATGAAAGTACTGTTCTTAAGGCTCTTAACATTATAAAAATAAAATATCACGAATCCAAGAGCCTTTTGATGCAAACTGACAGTTCGTATTACACCGACGGTTCGCACTTCGCTCATTCAGAATTTATATTCACGAGGCTTAGTAACTTACTAATTAAGATGGGCATACCTTTCGTAGCCTAGCCTTCCTTTGTTCTAAGCAATTCTGAGAATAATTGCGAGTCAGTTACAAATAATTTATGGGAGAAATTTTCATTCAAATTACCTACATATTATAATTTCGGCTGCTCGCTCTTTTACTTTTAAATTAGATCGAATTAAGAGAAGCTTTCTGCATGTACACTTGAAAATGGAAATGGCTTTAAATGCAGACTGAGCTTTGAACTTAAGGATTAAAAGTAGAACAGAAATGCCATGTAGGTTTTTCTAAAATCGAAATAACCAAAAAAGCCAGGAGTTCCCCTTCTTAGTTATACACGGGTGTAACTTCCGGTTCCGAGGCCATTTATGTTACCAGTGTTAAAATTTTATTCTAACAGCGCCAATAACTTCAGCAAGAAATTGCATATAATTTTTAAAAGTATTTACCTACTTACTAAGCCTTTGAGTAAAATCAGCCATATCTTGAAAGAATGTCTAGTTTTGACTTCCGCTCTTTTGATGGCGACACATCCTTTTTGAGCAAATGTTAAAACAAAAGATATTATTGAAGAAATAATAACAAATACTTTGGGTTTCAGTAAAAAATTGAAGCTTTCAATTAATTTCGTGAATTTTAACTAGAATAAAGAATTTAATCGCGTTTATGTAACAACTTAAGCCTTTGATCTTTAAATGATCGCATACTTTTATAGTCTCAACTAACAAAAATCGGAAGGTGTAATTAAATTGTCATTTTGTAAAAAACAAAACAGTAAACAAAGCAATTAATGATTTTAGCTATTATTATACAGGTGTTACTTAATCAACTGAAATTATTTTTAGGATGTTACTGTTTGAGATATGTTGCTGTAAAATAGGACTATAGTCAACGATAAATAAAACCAAAAGGTTAGAGGAAACTACAGAGGAAATTATTTCAAACTAAATTTAATCGGCGTCTATTTATTATAAAGTACAAAGTTTTAGCTTCCGCTTAACTTTGAAAAAAGACTAATATTATACTAAAAATTATAAAGTTGTCCTCAGTCTTAGTTTTGCTATTACTTTCAGTCTTATTCTTGCACAGTTTGGTTTTACATGGTCTTTAACATAGTCTTATCTCATAAGTCACTGGTGTTGCAGGTTAGTCTTACTTATTTGTTATTGTTCTTGCTATTAATCATACTTATTTCAATTGACTTTACATTCGTTCATTCTTGGTCTCACAATTACCTTTACTGGTTTAATATTTTACAACTTATAGGTGTATGTTTGGAGCACGGCGTTGTACGGGTGCGAAACATGGACAGTGGGAGCAGCGGAGAAGAAAAGGTTAGAAGCGTTCGAAACGTGGTGTTATAGGCGGATGATGAGGATATCGTGGGTAGAAAAGGTTAGAAATCAGGAGGTATTGGAAAGAATAGGAGAACAGAGGACTCTATGGAAGTCAATAAAAAGTAGGCGAGATAGATTGGTAGGACACCTTCTCAGGCATGAAGGTCTAGTCAGAGACAGAGAGGATGTGGGCTGTTCTAGTTTTAGGGAAATGCGAAGTTTAGCTCAGGATAGGAAAGAGTGGAGGTACGTGTCCAACCAGTCTTAGGACTGATGACCTTATGACGATGATGAACTTAGTCTACTTATACGTCCCTACAATTGGTCCTACTCATAAGTATCTGGTTTTAGACCTACAAGGGTCTAACAATTGTTAGTCTTAGACTTTCAGTCTTAATTTTGATCTTAAATATTCGTGGTCATTTTGGTCTTTCCCATTCGTCTTACAGTTAATCTCACTTAATTATTGGAGTCTTGATATTGGTCTAACGTATTCGTCTTTCGTATTTGTCTTATGAAAGCTTTTAAAAGGAAGCAATTAGCAAGTATTTCACCATTAAGTGGGTATTTTCTTCATTAGAAAAGTGTTCAGATTTAATTTTATTAATGAGAAAATCAGAAATGGACGTGTAGGAGTCTTATAAGAACGAGGAAAACGAAGTTTAGGATAAATGAATCCGTGCTGGGGTCATTATGATAATTAAGGAAATTAGTTTTATGTAAGCTGCATTCGGAAGATGTTGTAAATTCCAAGGTGTTGACTTGTCAAGGTAGATTTTCAATACTGCTGCTGTTTTAGCTTAGGTAATCAAAGTAAAAAATATTTGACAAACAAGGATTAGGAATTCTGCATATGAGAAACAGTAATGTAAATTACATTTTGCTCAAATCGATCTTGACACTAATTAAAAGTTTTAGGAAGAAATCTGTCGATATGTTTAGGTCATTGAATGTAAATTTGGTGAACGTTGTCTAAAACTGAAGGTTTTGAAACCCTTTTTTGAGTAAATACCTAATACTATGTACAAAACAATACCATTTACAATACAATACGTACTTATATCATAAATATTAGCACAGTTTGATTGATGTACCAATTTTTCGTAGTATTTGAAAAGTTAGAAGAAATGTTATTTGCTTCTTAAACTAACTCGATTCTTTGACTATCTAATAGCAACTTTTTTGTTCATTTCTGTTGAAGAATGAAAAAGTAGACACAAGCAAAATAATTCTCTGTATATGCAAAACTTTGAGTGTTATTCGAATCGAGCGCCTACGCCAAACATAAAATTCACTTCCGAAAAGCGACTTATGTCAATATGATAAACATACAACAACAGCAAATTTCTAGAAACTTTATTTGCCAAGTAATAGTGCTAGGTAAATACTGAAACTAAAAACTCTTACTATGCAACAAAGCCAAAACAATTACACTGAAAATTTGCAAATAATACGTATATTACTCAACATATTTATTTGGATCGCTAATTTATTTCACCAAACTCGCAGATTCTGCGTCTATTTTTTATGCTGAAAACGGTAAAAATGCCCCTTAGTTACCAATAATCGTTCGCTCGATATGCGCACAAAATACGAACATTGTGGAAAAAATGTTAGATTTAGACAATATTTTGGGTATAACCACAAAAATGTTCGGTTGCATCAGGTAAAATGTAATAACTGTCAATGTAGTGCTCATAACTCTCGTTTAATGGTTCACACGCGTCATTAAATGCTAATTTCGAAATATGACGTATGCCATATCGATCAGTGAACAGTTATTATTATTTTTTTTTTGAAAAAACAACTGCTTTTAGGATTAAAAGTAATCAAATGCTTGATCTGAAGCACGCGCTTCTGATTTCTAAATGATAATATATGTATATGTTTACTGATTATAATGATTGCTACAAACAAACAAACATTTTAAAATAAACAATAATTAATATTGACCATTAGACAAAACGAAAATCGTTTGGTGTTACAGGCGAATGATGAGGATACCATGGATAGAGAAGGTTAGGAATGAAGAGGTATTAGAAAGAACAGGAGAACAGAGGACTCTATGGAAGTCATTAAGAAATAGGCGAGATATAGGTTGGTAGGACACCTTCTCAAGCATGGAGGATTAGTCAGAGACATATTAGAAGCAGAAACAGGAGTTAAAAGAGTAGAG
Source organism: Agrilus planipennis (assembly GCF_000699045.2). Lineage (NCBI taxonomy): Eukaryota > Metazoa > Arthropoda > Insecta > Coleoptera > Buprestidae > Agrilus > Agrilus planipennis. Next base: position 760,181 of record NW_020438876.1, on the reverse strand, counting down.
GTAGACTTGAGTTAGATTACTGTTCATAAATAGCAGTTAAGGATGTGGGATGTTCTAGTTTTAGGGAAATGCGAAGATTAGCTGAAGATAGGAAAGAGTGAAGGTGCATGTCCAACCAGTCTGACGATCTCATGATAATGATGTTACTTCTAGTTTTAAAATTTCTGATCTCAAGCAGAAACCTGTTCAGATTTCTCTAGGATACAAACGAAGAATATGTTCTCAAATGCGTTCGTGCTCAGGTGTGTACGCACCTTTAAGCATACGCAGTAAAATTTATAGTATTGTTTACAGATTTCCTTATTTTTTGGTACGCATTACGTCGTAAATACGTCATTTCCCCTAAGCGTAAACCTATTTTTCCTTACCTTACCTTGCTTCAAAACTCTAGTGACGAAGGCGACGTGATTTTTACGTAAAATAATAAAGTCGTTATAAACGCTTAATCTGAATACAGATTTGCGAAAGGAATTTTGACATTTGCATAATTCTCCAATATAATTACTAAATTATATCGCAAATATAAGGAATACCAAACCTAAAGATAAAAGCATGATTATTATTCGACGCATATAAATGAAATATTAGCTTGTGTTCGGTAAGCTCCAGACTCGAAATAATACAACTGGGCACTAAAAAACTTTTGTTTACATTAAAAATTAATAAAGCCAAAAGTGATTTTAAACAAACAGCAGTAACCATGACATTTTAGAATTCGGAAAATAGATTTTCGAAGTCAAAATTATATAACGGACACCAAAGGGGCGGCAGATATTTAAGTGCAATAGATACAATACATCATCATCAAAAAGAAATTCGCTCCTACATCTTTTCATCTTGAGCCAGTCTACGCATCTACATCTACAGTCTGAGCCATCTAAAGTGACGGCTCATGTAATAAAACTACCTCTGCTCATGCTTAAGTGCAGTTATAACTTTATGGAACAATTCAAACGAAACGCGTTTTATATTCTGTTATGTACATGTGGATACTAAGGTCAAAATAGTTTGAAAAGTTTGAGAAGGGTATATTATATATGTTTTATCGAAATATGGGTGGTGCGCAGGTAGTACAACATTTCCGTTGAATTTCAGTTGCAAAGATAAACTCAATAAGAGTATTTGTCATTAAATAAAATTCGAGCCGTCCTCCTTATTCCTACGGGTGTTACTCATTCGACGAAATAAGCTTATAAATCTTCTGGAAGTTTTATTACTTCATCCGCCACTTTAGATGACTCAAAGTTTAGGTCTACCTCTTTAACTTTTAACCATCTATTCTCCTACTTACCTACTCTATCTAGAAAACTTAAAATGCTGGTAATTCACCCACAGCAGCTGCTACGCTGGAGGGTAAGGCGGAAGCTCCTCTACAGTCACCTTTTGGGAATCGTGAAAATGGGCGGATGGTGATTTTGATGAGAAAGATTGCACGGACGAAATGAGTGAAAGAGAAAGAGTGACAGAAGAGAGTGAATAACTATCTGTGGAATACTACACTGCTCCAGCATTTGCTTCAGTAATCCAAGAAAAATACAGAAAAACTTGGATCAGAGCAGACAAACCCGAAATCGAACCCGTGTTCTCCTTTATGCTTAGCAATTTCTTTCGATTTTCCCACCTGTTTTCATATTGTTCTCATGTTTACTTTTCTGTATAAATGTTCAGAAGAACGTTTTAAACTAGAAGTCTTATTATAATTTCATTATTGAGGCTATCCACCCACCAACACTGTATGGGCGATATACTAATAAAAAAAGGTCAAAAATTATTGAGAAAAGCCCAAATCGTTTAATTTATTTTATGATACTACAAAACGATTATATTTACAAATTTACATCACGTAAGCCTAGCGGTTTCTTATTTTTTTTTAACATCCAACATGGCAAAACCCAAAAAAAAAATATTAGCACTCCTTTATTTTATAATCCGCAATGATTATATGGCACGCATTCCTTATTTTAATTTTTGGAAATCCTTTCCAATTAAAAGATAGCGTTTAAAATGGCATACAATGTGAGGTCTACGTTACAGTTAAAGGTTAAGGTCAGCAGAAAAACTTTACAGCATTGAAAATCGCCGAGAAGACTTTTTCTGAAACATCATTATTACTAATAACATCTCAGTCACTGTCAGCATTCCGTAACATCACTCAATTCGAAGGTCAACGATCGAAAGTTGAAAAATCGCCCGAAACACACCTTTACAATAATTTCTAGTTTTAACATTAAATTTAAACTAAAAAAAATTAATTTTATAACGGTAGGTATGACATACGTATAATCGTAGACATCTTAGTTCCGATACACCTGAAATGACGGTTACCAAGGAAAACTACATTAAAATATTTACAAATTCCTATCTGTTTTATTAACAAAAAGAAGTGTTAACCCTTGTCTGAAAACTACACCTTAAATTGAGTTAATTTCACTATTAAAACTGGAAAAATCATTTCAACTGCGAAAGCTTTCTGCATTTCTGTATTTTGATTGTCTACTTGGTTGATTTTCAATTATATACAATTAATTATATTCGAAACCTAATATCAAGAAGCACGTTGTCTATGGTCTGTTAAATTTCCGTTTTTTTTTTGGTTTATTTTATTGTCTATTGCAAATGAAGTAAAGCGGGACTGGCGCCATGTCAACTCCAATAAAAATGCAAAGTTTATTATTGAAAATAGCCACAAAAACAAATCAATTTTATTATTTTAGATTGTTACACACATTCCTGCAAAATGACAACATATTCACATTCATATAATCGCGCGTCTGACCTACCGTTTTACGACTCGAATAATTTTTTAAGACTCAACGTAATCAAAAAGAAAATCGCAAAAACAATTATTACAACAACGCGTTAAATAAATAGTCACTATCCCAGTTGTTATAATCATCTTGAGCCTCGAGGCTTTCGATGATATTTAACCACACACATAATCAATTACGCGTTAATAAAATCATAATTATTATAGGAACATCAATGGATATATATATTTTTCCTTGGCTTTGATGGGAGTGATATAGAAAACGGTTTCATTATCTGAAAGACACACGTTTATGCAATATTATACGAGGGTGGATTGATAAGTTTCCGGCCTGACCAAGAAAAACAAGGTTTTTAAAAATTTTTTTTTTTATTTCTCAACATAATCTCCTCCAAGGCTGATACATTTCTCATAGCGGTGTTCCAGTCTATTAATGCCATCTCTATAGACTGATTCGTCAAGCTCCTCAAAATAACCATTTACAGCTTCGATTACTTCTTCATTGTCCGCAAATCTCTTACCGCCAAGCCATTTTTTGAGATTAGGGAACAGAAAATAGTCACTCGGGGCTAGGTCTGGAGAGTAAGGAGGGTGCGGCATCAATTCAAACTTTAGATCGTTGATTTTAGCCGTCGCAACGATTGACGTGTGCGCTGGTGCGTTATCGTGATGAAACAAGATTTTTTTCTTCGCCAGATGAGGTCGTTTAATTTTCACCTCGTGGCTCAAACGTTGCAATAAGTCTGCGTAGTATTGACCAGTGATAGTATTACCCTTTGCAAGGTAATCAATGTATATAATACCTCTTGCATCCCAAAAAACAGTAGCCATAACCTTGTTCGCCGAAAAAATTGTTTTTGCCTTCTTTGGAGTTGGTTCCCCTGGTCCAATCCACTGTTTAGACTGTTCTTTGGTTTCAGGAGTGTAGTGGTGGACCCACGTTTCGTCAACGGTTACGAATCGACGCAAAAATTCGCTTGGATTACGCTTATACAATGACAAATTTGCGGTAGAAATGTTTTTTCGAATCAATTTTTGGTCGACTGTTAGCAAACGCGGCACCCATCTTGCACAGAGCTTTTCCATATGCAAATGTTGGTGCAAAATATGTTGCACACGTTCATATGACATCTTACAGGTCTCAGCTATCTCACGCACTTTCAATCTGCGGTCTCCCAGCACTATTTGATGAATTTTTTCGATCATATCTGGAGTTGTGACCTCAACGGGGCGTCCTGAGCGAGGCCCATCAGAGGTGCTCACACGACCCTTTTTAAACTCGGAAACCCACTGCTTAACGGTTGAATATGACGGGGAGGATGTCCCCAGTGTTGAGTCCATCTCTTTTTTAATTTCCTTCGGCGTTAACCCCTTCAAATAAAAGTATTTGATGACAGCACGATTTTCCTGCTTTTCCATTTTTACGAAAACCACAGAGGCGTCTTGTTCAGCGTGCTGTCAAACCTACACTAGCAAGGAGATCGGGCTGAAACTATAGCTACAAGCTATCCAAGGATGGTACTATAGAATGTCACCTCAAGGTAGGCCTAGTGGCGTCATCTCTTGGTTAGGCCGGAAACTTATCAATCCACCCTCGTATATGGCTTATAATATAATATAAATAAATGTTATTTATTGGCTTAAGCGATAAAAAAGAAAAATTAATTAATTCTAAACAATTGCTTCAATAATAATTAAATCAACTCATATAAATGCAATAACTTATTTCTACCTATTATTGCGAAAAGGAGTGTTGTTGTTGATTAGAAAAAGTAAGATTGGAAAATTTCACGTTTAGGGAAAATATTGTTCATCAACAACATCATCACCCGTCGTAAAACTGCTTCGACATGCACCTCCACTCTTTCATATCCTGAGTTAAAACTGGAACATCCCATATTCCTAAGTATTTATAAACAGTAATCTTATCTAGGTCTACTTCTGCACCCCTTAACTCCAGTTCCTGCTTCCAATGCTAGACGTTCATGACTGCGAAGATGTCTTATCAACCTATCTCTGTAACACCACATTTCAAACGTTTCTAACTTTTTCTTTTCCCTTGCGCCCACCTTCCATGTTTTACACCCTTTTGTTAAAGGCGACTCGACTCAGCGCTACCCTTCATATTATATTATCTCTATTGCTCCTTCCATCTCACTTCCTAGATCCTGAAAATCAGCCACTAATTTTTCGCCTTCCATCTTTATATTTACCCTTTCCCTTGCATATACTGTCGGAAATGCGTCAGGCATTGATTTCATATAATTGAACCCACGTTTTTGATTAATATTGGACTAAATATGCACATTTACTTATTATTTATTGATTGTTTTAACAGTCCTTTAAATATATCACATCCGTCCTTGTCCTTAGGCATTTTCACTTCCTGATATACCCACCCCGGCCTGTTTACGTCATAAATGCATTCATTACCTCTTAAGCCATGATCCGATGACAGTTTACAGAATGCATTGCATCGCTTAAATGCAAAAAAAAAGACAGAGAACAACAATAAAACAAAAGAATAGGAACAAAACAACACTGCTGCACCTGTTGCTGAACACGGTAATTGATACCAGCGGCGGAACAAGGTTCTTTCCTAAAGTAATTCAGTTAATTTTAAGTATATGTATATCAAATTATTTTACGGAATAAACAGAATTAACTTAAGCTGCCGCCTCTTGTATTTAATTCAACAAAATTGAAAAAGAATATTGGTATGGTAGAATTGATCTTGAACAGAAGATCTTGAACGGTTAGCGAAGCAACTAACATGGCAAGGATATTAAGCAAAACTTGATGCCTAAGACTTGTTGGACACGCATCTCCACTCTATCCTATCCTAAGTTAATCTTCGCATTTCCTTAAAGCTAGAACAACCCATATCCTTAACTATTTGCGAACACTAATCTAATCTAGTCTACCTCTACCCCTTCTAACTTCCCTTTCTGCCTCTAATATGTCCATAAAGTCCTCTGTTCTCTTACTCTTTTTAATGCCTCTTCATTTCTAACCTTCTCTATCCACGGTATCCTCATCATTCGCCTGTAACACCACCTTTCGAACGCATCTAACCTTTTCTTTTCCGCCGCGTCTACTGTCTATGTTTCGCATCCGTACAGCGCCGCGCTCCAAACATGCACCTTTAACAACCTTAGAAGTAACTTCTTTTTACTGAAAGCGACTCGACCCTGCGCTATCCTTTGCTTTATATCCCTACCACTCCTTCCCTCTTGACTTATCTGACTTCCTAGATCCCTAAAATCGGTCACTTCTTCTAATTTTTCGTCTCCTATCTTTATATTCGCTCATTCCCTACTTTTCCTTCCCGTTCAAATCAATATTTTTGTTTTACTTTTATTTATTATCATACAGTACTGTTTTGTCAATATCGCTTTCATATTATTTAAAACCATATCTAACTCCTCCCTGCTGACGATCACATTTAGCCAACAAAATTTAGGCACCATTGAAGAGGCATCGCCCATTTAATGATCGTGATACACCGTCCCTATACATACGCATGTATACTTAGATTTTGGATTGCAATTTAAACGTTATCATGATCCGCTACTGGCGACAATAATCGTCCAGTGAAGATTATTGACCTTGGGGACGATTGCCGGCCGTCTACTGTGGCATACATATAAAAATCGGCGTCCACAAAGTCCCCAGAGTGGACTTAACTCGGCTACTCATTCAGACGGTTTGGCGTCTTGTCCGTTGTTAAGCACCCGTAACGGTAGTAGTTTTCGTTGGATTTCCTCACATCCAGATCCACATCCGTGAAAGTTCATTTAAGATCTTTGCTACTGTTACGGCCGAAAATTCGGAAAACAGCTTAAACGGCTTCTCCTTGAGACAAGAGTGAAAACTAGTGCATTTTTTTTTTGGAAAATCAAGGTAAGCAAAAATGGTAAATATAAGTAATAGTCTAGCTGGATAGTTTGGTGGGGTTTGTGTGCAATTGTAAGTTTAAGTTTAAATTAAGCGAATAAGAGTAATGAAAATTGGGAAAACTTAACAAAAACTGCTTCTACAGAAGAAAAATTCACAACTAAGGGCTACATACTATTATTCCATATTGTATTAAAAACTATAGATTACCTACAGAAAATAATTAATTCTTTTTTGCGTTAATTTCCACATACAATATATCTAACTGATAAAAATGTAAATGTAAAGAATATTGAAACGATAAGTATGTACATATTAGAATATTGTAGATATGTTTATATGACGTTTAGTGCGTGAATACCATATTTAATCAGTCGTACCCTTGAAAATTATACATTTTTACACGAAATAATAAATTGAAATAGAAGATTGGACTATAGGCATCAATAAATCATGTAAATAATTACCGAAATCCATATTCAATAGATTAGGCAAATTTACCTAAATTTTATTGAACTACATCCCATTTCCAATACCGTTATTAAACCTGAACTACAATTTTAATTAAAGAAAAACCAAATGTGAGATATTATCAATTAAATTTCTTCTCCTATTAGTGGTGAACTTTTAACATTTGTAATCTTCAAGATTTTTGGATGTCATGTCCCATAAAATTCTTCGAACAGCATAAAATTCAAACCAGCAAATTATATCGTATATAGATGGTGGTACCTATTAGATTTTGATCTAACGAATAAATTAGCAATTTTATACATAATTTTGAAAGAAATATCATACATAATCAGATGGTGACTAAAAATCACCTGTTGGCAAAAAAAGGCACATTGATTAATAACTGTTCCTTTACAAGAGATGGAAAATAAAACTGAGTAAGCTACCAAATAAATAAAAAAGCGACAATATTTATTTAAAGATAGAAATCTCACTTTCAATTCTATTTTTACTCATAGCAGTTATTCGCCAATTATACTTATTTGAGAAAAAAAGGAATAATTAATGGCATTCAGCCTGTTACATATATATTTTAACCGACAATACTGAGAAAACATCAAATTAAAAACAAGTTTAATAACCCTTCTAGCTTTGAATTTGCTTAATTAAAAAATACATAATTAAATCAAAGGCCATAAATCAAGTAGAAAATTTTCCGATTTCATACGCACTTTTTTATATCTTATTTTTGGAATATTTTATTTGCGTATATCTAACTTATATTTTTTTAAATTTCCACCAAAAGATGAATTAATTTACTTTTATTGGCATAACATTAACGTACAGGCGGTATAGCGCCATTTAAAGATATTTACTGCTAACTATACCATTTCATACGTTTAAAAAGGCGCTAACGAAGGGGCCTACATGACAAACTGAAAGGAAAAATCACTAGTAGTATTAATACATTTTTACAAAAAAATATTTCAATTTTTTTCCAATGGCACCTACTCTCAAGGCCACGTGCGATTGTGAACAGTATTGGTAAAATAGTAGGCTTACTATTATCTATTAAATTAACATAAATGTGCATAAATTACCATTAACAGATTGACTGACAAGAAACGTTAATGTTATTGAATTAATTTTATACAATTCAATTTAATCTTTGCAAAGATGCCTCTTTAGAATTAATAAAATAAATAACAGGCTAAGAAGAACACGTGTTATTTGTATCCCAAGAGTATTTTTCCACTAAAATGCTACAAAATTAAAAAGATTTTCACCTACATCACATTATATAAATGAAAATTTTCCTTATATACATATAAAGTTTCATTGAAGCGGCTGTGGTCACAATTTCAAAGTACTAAACAAACGTATCACATTTAGGCAGATTAGCAGTGAACTGAACTTAATGTTAAAGTACTGCTATCTAGACTACTAGATTCGTTACTAAATAATGCTATCTAAACTGCTCAACAATACGATACTTAAAAGTACCGAGTCATTTAGTCAGGTACTGAAAAGTGCTTAACACTTGGCTTAGTATTAGGCCAGCATCAGTAGGTTTGCTTAAAGTAACTGCTAAAGTTTTAACTGGAGTTCTAGGTTGTTCACTTAAATTAGTGATGAACAAGGCAAGACTGGTCTTGGTTTTGCATATTCGGTCTTGACTTTGGTCTTGCTCAAATACTTCTAACTTCGGTCTTAGTTTTAGACTTGTTTTTGTTCGTCCGGTCTTGGTTTTGATCTTGGTAGTATAAAGACAGTCCTGACCTTGGCCTTGATCTTGCTAATATAAAGACACTCCTGATCTTGGTAGTATAAAGACAGTCCTGACCTTGGTCTTGATCTTGCTAATATAAAGACACTCCTGATCTTGGTAGTATAAAGACAGTCCTGACCTTGGTCTTGATCTTGCTAATATAAAGACACTCCTGATCTTGGTAGTATAAAGACAGTCGTGATCTTGGTCTTAAGAACAAGACCAAGACTGCAAGCCCAAGACCAATTACCAACCTTATGATGCTACAAAGTTTTTGTAGGCTTATAATGTTAAGCTAACGTTAAGTCTAGCGTAAGGACTTATTAGAAATACCATTAGTATATTTCTTTGATACTTCGAGACTGCAAAAAAGACTTACAAATGACTGAATGATACATACAGCGAACTTTAGAACAATAGAGGAAGTATATGTATATGTTTGGGTTAAAGAAAGTTCTTGGGGTGTCCGCTTGGCACTTGGGTCATCTGAAAGCAGTTTTGTGAAGAGGATCGCGAGTAGACGGGGACGGCGCCGTTACACAATTTCTTTTATGGTCGTCGCGACGACAGCGACGACATCGTCAACAACGACGCCGTTCCATCGTATAAAGCTACTTGGGAATCTAGGCTTTATGAGTTCCAAAGTCGATATTCCCGGCACGATTTTGTCTCTTAACCATGTTACGTTGCGAAAATTGAATCCAACAGCGATATCTCTACGGTCGGTGGATTCATTTCGAAAGTGCACACCCGTACCCATCTGTGTATAGGAAGTTAGTACCTACACGAACCTATATGTATGTGTGGGTGATAGCTATCGAAACAGGACAGGCAGACGTTAACGACGTTGCGAGCGACGCGATGCGACGCTACGAGACGCACGAACTATCCGGTCGCCGATATTGCAATCGTTCGCAATTATTTAATAAAAAGTTGCTGAAGCTTGTGCAATTTAGAGGCGATTTGGTACAAATAAATAAACGTGCGCTAGCTTTTGACCATATTATTTCCAAACTAGCTGAGTCCGTCCAAATTTGGATACTGGTATCCGTTATTCGTGACCGACAGCATTTACATTTTAACTTGGCGACATTTTCATGATCTGTTTATGCAACCAATTATACACCCGAGTGGAGACATTTAAAACCGCCCATTTTTTTACAAATGGAATATTCTTAACTTTTCATTGAAAATTTCGGTTAAACAAAACCGTCTTAAATTCCAAGTGCAGGCCTATGATACAAAACAAAAAAATTCTGGTATCCGATCTTCGTGACCCAGAGCACTTACATTCTAACTTTGGCGACATTTTCATGATCTGTTTACATGCAACCAATTATACACCCGAGTGGAGACATTTAGAGCCGCCAATTTTTTTCAAATGAAATATTTCAACTTTTAATTCAGAATTTCGGTTAAACAAAAACGTCTAAGATTCCAACTGCAGGCCTATGACACAATACTATTTATGAGAGTAATAGTTATGACTACAAGGCAAAAATGTTTTTTTTCTAGGGTTGTAATTTGCAAGTTTCTTTTTAACTGCCTAAATGTCGAATAAAATTTTACAAAAAAAGTTATTAAAAAAGGTTAAATCGATCTTTAATTTGTTTATAAGTGACTTTACGAAAACATTTCTTCTTATTGTTGTATAATTAATACAATATTTTCAATTTTTTTTTGTTCCAGTACATTATGAATTTCGATCAAGCTATCGTAGTCATTTTGGGTATCCTTACACTTATCGCTCGATTTGGAAATGCTTGCCGAGGAAGAATAATCTACAGTAAGTATAAAAATAATTAATGTGCACGTCAATTATTTATTTATCTACCGGTGTAGCAAAACGTTCACGACTAACCCGCAAGGCAGTCAATATTTCAGACTAGCTAACGTTAACGTGTGCCCTGTATAGTCACCTGAGTGGCTTTAATAAATTCTTAGGACGGTATTAATTGTATATGTTTTTGACTTGGTTCGTGAGTCGTTTAGAAATTCTATTAAAGGTGTCTCCGTTCTCGATGTACCGCCTTAATTGTAGACAAAATTTATGAGAAAAGCTTGTCAAGGGGCGCAATTAAATTTTCACCCTGCTCGCGTCTTAATTATTCAGTAGAGCAGGCGCTAATTACCACATTTACTCTTACGTGTTAAATTTAAAATAACATATTATCCTGTCGTTAATTTTGAAAAACCCTCTCTATTATTTACCGCTACAGCGAAAAAAATACTTCTATTTTTTATCGGTGTTCAAACCGCAAAACTATATTCAGAGTGAACTGAACTTAATGTTAAAGTACTGCTATCTAGACTACTAGATTCGTTACTAAATAATGCTATCTAAACTGCTCAACAATACGATACTTAAAAGTACCGAGTCATTTAGTCAGGTACTGAAAAGTGCTTAACACTTGGCTTAGTATTAGGCCAGCATCAGTAGGTTTGCTTAAAGTAACTGCTAAAGTTTTAACTGGAGTTCTAGGTTGTTCACTTAAATTAGTGATGAACAAGGCAAGACTGGTCTTGGTTTTGCATATTCGGTCTTGACTTTGGTCTTGCTCAAATACTTCTAACTTCGGTCTTAGTTTTAGACTTGTTTTTGTTCGTCCGGTCTTGGTTTTGATCTTGGTAGTATAAAGACAGTCCTGACCTTGGCCTTGATCTTGCTAATATAAAGACACTCCTGATCTTGGTAGTATAAAGACAGTCCTGACCTTGGTCTTGATCTTGCTAATATAAAGACACTCCTGATCTTGGTAGTATAAAGACAGTCCTGACCTTGGTCTTGATCTTGCTAATATAAAGACACTCCTGATCTTGGTAGTATAAAGACAGTCCTGACCTTGGTCTTGATCTTGCTAATATAAAGACACTCCTGATCTTGGTAGTATAAAGACAGTCCTGACCTTGGTCTTGATCTTGCTAATATAAAGACACTCCTGATCTTGGTAGTATAAAGACAGTCCTGACCTTGGTCTTGATCTTGCTAATATAAAGACACTCCTGATCTTGGTAGTATAAAGACAGTCCTGACCTTGGTCTTGATCTTGCTAATATAAAGACACTCCTGATCTTGGTAGTATAAAGACAGTCCTGACCTTGGTCTTGATCTTGCTAATATAAAGACACTCCTGATCTTGGTAGTATAAAGACAGTCCTGACCTTGGTCTTGATCTTGCTAATATAAAGACACTCCTGATCTTGGTAGTATAAAGACAGTCCTGACCTTGGTCTTGATCTTGCTAATATAAAGACACTCCTGATCTTGGTAGTATAAAGACAGTCCTGACCTTGGTCTTGATCTTGCTAATATAAAGACACTCCTGATCTTGGTAGTATAAAGACAGTCCTGACCTTGGTCTTGATCTTGCTAATATAAAGACACTCCTGATCTTGGTAGTATAAAGACAGTCCTGACCTTGGTCTTGATCTTGCTAATATAAAGACACTCCTGATCTTGGTAGTATAAAGACAGTCCTGACCTTGGTCTTGATCTTGCTAATATAAAGACACTCCTGATCTTNATGTTCATATTTATCCCCTGTGACTGACTACAATTAAAGTCAAATGTGCGAATGCCTGTGATAACTTATTATAGTTGTGCCAATATTTTTATTTCTCTTTTTCGGAACCACAATAATTGTTTTATTTTCAATTAATTTTACCGCTTTTAAAAGAAATTTTCAAATGCTGTTGTATGAATTCATTTATTATTTTTCATGCTATCAGAAACAAGTATAACAAATACGAGGGATTGTTCTCTTCTATTCAACTGTTATTTTTTATATTATTAAAATTAATGCTTTTTACAAATATTTCTTTTTCATGGCTATAGTTTAGTAAAACATACGAATATTGTTTTCTGGTTTTTAAAAAAACCTTATTATATATAGTTTATGTCTAGATAAGTAGAAAATATACTTAATAGGTTTAGTAAACTAGCTGTAGCAATAACACAGTAATATTTATAAATATGAACATGATAGAATGTAAAATATTGCAAGTATATAATCAAGTAGATAGGTAACGAATTAAATTACAATTTTCCAATTATCTGCATAAATAAATAACGCAAGGAATTGATTACTATTAAGTTAAACTTTATTATCATTGGATTAATATTCGTAGATTAGTTTTTCTTGTCGCTTTTCGTTATTACTGCCTCCAGACAAATTGAATTTACAAAAATAGTTTGCGGCAATATTGAATTCTGGAAAAAAGAACCGCTCAAAGAAAATTAATCATCTCTAGTCTATTTATAGATAACATATAAATCTCAAGTGCTTTCAGTTTGTGTAATGAATGTGCTCATAATAAAATCTACGTGAAATTGTCATGCCGACTTTGCTTTATTAGATTCAGACACGTTTCTCTATAAATAATTTGGTTAATAAAGGAATTGGCACGTGTGTTCAAATATACAGGGTGTATATTAAACATGTGACACAGCTTTAAAGGGTTATTTTCTAGGAAGGTTTTTAGAAAAGCTCTTTGTTTCGACGAAACTAATTTACTAATGTTATTTTATCATTTAACAATAATTTCGATTACTAAGAACGACAGGCTATTGTTGATATCGAAAACTACTAAATACGTTGAAGAAATTTATTCTTTGTACACGATAGAGGTTAATATCTAATAATTTTAATTAAACTTTAATGTGAATTTATACTCAACTATAAATTAACGTGTTTCCAAAGGACTAAATGTCCTTAGAATAACCCCCTCCGTCAAATTTTGTCGTTTACTTAATTAGCCAAGACATATGATCCAGTACATTATGAATTTCGATCAAGCTATCGTAGTCATTTTGGGTATCCTTACACTTATCGCTCGATTTGGAAATGCTTGCCGAGGAAGAATAATCTACAGTAAGTATAAAAATAATTAATGTGCACGTCAATTATTTATTTATCTACCGGTGTAGCAAAACGTTCACGACTAACCCGCAAGGCAGTCAATATTTCAGACTAGCTAACGTTAACGTGTGCCCTGTATAGTCACCTGAGTGGCTTTAATAAATTCTTAGGACGGTATTAATTGTATATGTTTTTGACTTGGTTCGTGAGTCGTTTAGAAATTCTATTAAAGGTGTCTCCGTTCTCGATGTACCGCCTTAATTGTAGACAAAATTTATGAGAAAAGCTTGTCAAGGGGCGCAATTAAATTTTCACCCTGCTCGCGTCTTAATTATTCAGTAGAGCAGGCGCTAATTACCACATTTACTCTTACGTGTTAAATTTAAAATAACATATTATCCTGTCGTTAATTTTGAAAAACCCTCTCTATTATTTACCGCTACAGCGAAAAAAATACTTCTATTTTTTATCGGTGTTCAAACCGCAAAACTATATTCAGTTTATCTTTCGGATAGAAGTTTAATTATCATTAGAAACTCCCCCTAGTACACGCTCTGTAGATAGTATTAAATCAACAAAAAAACAATTAACTCAATTTAAGCCCTAAGTTGCTTTATTCTCTGAATACCAGATGGCGGTAGTCATAAAGGAAATGGCACAGAAAATAGAGAGATGGTTGTTTCTGAAATTTAATTACCAAATACTTAATTACTTAACGAATACATTTACGTATTCTTTTAAAAATTAAGTATATTAGGCATCCCAGTAATCTGAACCAATGATCCCTGGTTAGCCGTTGTCTAATAATAGTTAAGTGGTTGTCGAACAATCTACCCCTGAATGGGGTTTCTCATTGGAAATGCAATATACCACGATTGTCTAATTTCACGCCTTAAGCAGTCACAGGCTAATTGGAAGGCGTAAGTAACGGAATAGTGTTAAGATTACATGAACCCATATTCACACAATTGCGATAGGTAATTAGGATTATATCACTGGCCAGACTATTATTATTCAAAGACGATGGTCTGCTATATAAATATCTTACAAAACGTTTTACACCGAAACTATTTCTGATCTAATAATTAATTTTAAACATTTACTAGACATCTAATGTCTCTCTGTAAAGTGTTTGGATCGGTGGATGAGATAGAGATTTGTTTGATGTCTCAGATCATAAAGAAAAGTTTTATACTTACTTAAGATTACTGTTTAACATTAATAATTAAAGTCAGTAGTGTTTATCGCTACATGTTTGTTCAATTTTAAATTTTATAATAAAAATCTTCCTTACTTAACCTTGAATTAATTACTTACCTAGATCGGATATTTTCATAGTTAACTGTCTCATCAATAACGTAATTAATGTTCATTTAATTCTTTTTAAATTCTAATTAAGTTTTGTATTGGCAATTAGTATGTAAATTAGGCTGTTACTCCGTTAATCCCCTGTGACTGACTACAATTAAAGTCAAATGTGCGAATGCCTGTGATAACTTATTATAGTTGTGCCAATATTTTTATTTCTCTTTTTCGGAACCACAATAATTGTTTTATTTTCAATTAATTTTACCGCTTTTAAAAGAAATTTTCAAATGCTGTTGTATGAATTCATTTATTATTTTTCATGCTATCAGAAACAAGTATAACAAATACGAGGGATTGTTCTCTTCTATTCAACTGTTATTTTTTATATTATTAAAATTAATGCTTTTTACAAATATTTCTTTTTCATGGCTATAGTTTAGTAAAACATACGAATATTGTTTTCTGGTTTTTAAAAAAACCTTATTATATATAGTTTATGTCTAGATAAGTAGAAAATATACTTAATAGGTTTAGTAAACTAGCTGTAGCAATAACACAGTAATATTTATAAATATGAACATGATAGAATGTAAAATATTGCAAGTATATAATCAAGTAGATAGGTAACGAATTAAATTACAATTTTCCAATTATCTGCATAAATAAATAACGCAAGGAATTGATTACTATTAAGTTAAACTTTATTATCATTGGATTAATATTCGTAGATTAGTTTTTCTTGTCGCTTTTCGTTATTACTGCCTCCAGACAAATTGAATTTACAAAAATAGTTTGCGGCAATATTGAATTCTGGAAAAAAGAACCGCTCAAAGAAAATTAATCATCTCTAGTCTATTTATAGATAACATATAAATCTCAAGTGCTTTCAGTTTGTGTAATGAATGTGCTCATAATAAAATCTACGTGAAATTGTCATGCCGACTTTGCTTTATTAGATTCAGACACGTTTCTCTATAAATAATTTGGTTAATAAAGGAATTGGCACGTGTGTTCAAATATACAGGGTGTATATTAAACATGTGACACAGCTTTAAAGGGTTATTTTCTAGGAAGGTTTTTAGAAAAGCTCTTTGTTTCGACGAAACTAATTTACTAATGTTATTTTATCATTTAACAATAATTTCGATTACTAAGAACGACAGGCTATTGTTGATATCGAAAACTACTAAATACGTTGAAGAAATTTATTCTTTGTACACGATAGAGGTTAATATCTAATAATTTTAATTAAACTTTAATGTGAATTTATACTCATCTATAAATTAACGTGTTTCCAAAGGACTAAATGTCCTTAGAATAACCCCCTCCGTCAAATTTTGTCGTTTACTTAATTAGCCAAGACATATGATCAGGTATTATTTAAAAATAACACTAGTACAATTTATCTATTTAATCAACCGTTAATATTAATTGAATAAACTAGAATGGTTTCTCTTCACGTAGATGTGTGAAAGGCGGTAGGTCAATTTATCCATTTTGAAAGTTCTTTATTGTATAATAAATTCGCACTATGTATACTGGTTGAAAAAGTAATCCAAATAATATAATACTTTAGCGTTTTCCTTAACATTTATACGCCATTCAAAAGTCATTCATCACCCTTATCGGGACTTTCCGCCGATAGCAACGATAGTATGCACGAAAAACAACCAAGAAAATACCGCATTCGTCGAGAATTTCATTAAAATGTTTTATTAGCTGCCTCTTGTTCGGTTTTTCGCTTGTCGATATAATATATTATTAATCTGCTTAATTAATAGATTAATAGCAACTTTTTTGTTATTTATTACGACTGCCGTTTAGACAAACACATGAGATTCTCTATTTTATATGCGGTTTCATTTCTTTAATAGATATACTTACAGAATAACAATACATAACAATAAAATATTTACTAACGTCATAGCAGTTGTAATTTTTAAATTTAGAAATAACAAAACTTAAAAAAAGTTTTAGATTTTCCTTTTAAAGGAATGTTTCAAATTATCAATCACCTAAGTATATCGTCCTTTTTCAAACCAATACCTATTATCATTTTATTGCGATTGTGGTGTTATTCCAAATTATCTATAGTATATTAAAGTACCTACTTCATACTTCTTACTTATTCTTGTAATAATTTCCTTGTTCTCATTTACAGGAGCAAACGGAGTTACAGAACGTGAAAAGCAAATCATACTCAATACTCATAATGGTATGCGACAATCCGTAGCCTTGGGGCAAATTCGAGGACAACCCCAAGCAGCCAATTTGCTCGAAATGGTAAATAATCATTTTCAGTATCTACTAATAATACGTACAATCCCACAATCTACCTAGGTACCTACTTGCACGAAACATTATTTTAAATTTACGATTCCACGTTTACTACATTTCAGAAATTTGTAAAACAAAATTACATCATATTTTCATTCACACTTCTGTTTTCTAATGAGGTAACTGTTGTATGGACAGGTCAGATAGGTTAGAAGTAATGAATAGTAATGAACATTATTTGCATATGGATCGTATAAAAGTGAAGATTACGCGGCTGTTATACGTATTCAGAGCTAATGTTAAGTAATGCTTGTCTTTTTAATTCTAACTGTAACGATTGCCTCAAAAAGGCCTACATTCTATTTCAGTTTAGGTAAGACATCTTCAACACTTGCTAATCTCTCGAACTACCGGTTTAATCTTCAAATAAAATTACGATAAATCTACTACTACGAGGGTGGATTGATAAGTTTCCGGCCTGACCAAGAAAAACAAGGTTTTTAAAAATTTTTTTTTTTTATTTCTCAACATAATCTCCTCCAAGGCTGATACATTTCTCATAGCGGTGTTCCAGTCTATTAATGCCATCTCTATAGACTGATTCGTCAAGCTCCTCAAAATAACCATTTACAGCTTCGATTACTTCTTCATTGTCCGCAAATCTCTTACCGCCAAGCCATTTTTTGAGATTAGGGAACAGAAAATAGTCACTCGGGGCTAGGTCTGGAGAGTAAGGAGGGTGCGGCATCAATTCAAACTTTAGATCGTTGATTTTAGCCGTCGCAACGATTGACGTGTGCGCTGGTGCGTTATCGTGATGAAACAAGATTTTTTTCTTCGCCAGATGAGGTCGTTTAATTTTCACCTCGTGGCTCAAACGTTGCAATAAGTCTGCGTAGTATTGACCAGTGATAGTATTACCCTTTGCAAGGTAATCAATGTATATAATACCTCTTGCATCCCAAAAAACAGTAGCCATAACCTTGTTCGCCGAAAAAATTGTTTTTGCCTTCTTTGGAGTTGGTTCCCCTGGTCCAATCCACTGTTTAGACTGTTCTTTGGTTTCAGGAGTGTAGTGGTGGACCCACGTTTCGTCAACGGTTACGAATCGACGCAAAAATTCGCTTGGATTACGCTTATACAATGACAAATTTGCGGTAGAAATGTTTTTTCGAATCAATTTTTGGTCGACTGTTAGCAAACGCGGCACCCATCTTGCACAGAGCTTTTCCATATGCAAATGTTGGTGCAAAATATGTTGCACACGTTCATATGACATCTTACAGGTCTCAGCTATCTCACGCACTTTCAATCTGCGGTCTCCCAGCACTATTTGATGAATTTTTTCGATCATATCTGGAGTTGTGACCTCAACGGGGCGTCCTGAGCGAGGCCCATCAGAGGTGCTCACACGACCCTTTTTAAACTCGGAAACCCACTGCTTAACGGTTGAATATGACGGGGAGGATGTCCCCAGTGTTGAGTCCATCTCTTTTTTAATTTCCTTCGGCGTTAACCCCTTCAAATAAAAGTATTTGATGACAGCACGATTTTCCTGCTTTTCCATTTTTACGAAAACCACAGAGGCGTCTTGTTCAGCGTGCTGTCAAACCTACACTAGCAAGGAGATCGGGCTGAAACTATAGCTACAAGCTATCCAAGGATGGTACTATAGAATGTCACCTCAAGGTAGGCCTAGTGGCGTCATCTCTTGGTTAGGCCGGAAACTTATCAATCCACCCTCGTATAAGTCGTATTAACAAATCAAATACAAATATGTGCTTTCTTCTTTATATTTTAAGTGTTATATATACTTTTTTAACTTTTTGTAAACGAAATCGATGTGGAATCGGAGTGTGGCATAAAAGGAGCAAGCAATTTTTCTTGAGAAGGCTAAAGAATTGTTACAGTTCATAATTATTTACATAAATCACCGTAATGGGTGTTTAAACTGCTACTTTTTTCACTCCGTCGTCCATAAATCGTCAGCAAATGCTTTTTTATGTCTTCATTTATGGTCTGGTCTTAAAAAGCCGTCATTTCACTGAAAGTTATTATTCGATTAATATTTACAAGGCCTTTTTTTTAAGGCGGTGAAAAATAGCCACCAACTTTACTTACCGCCTACCTAATAGTTTTATCCATATCAAGCTATTTCTAATTGTTTATAATAAATACACTTATTATCTTCATCATCATCGTCATAAGGGCGTCAGTATGGTTGGACATTCTTCTCCATTCCTTCCTATCCTGAGCTAATGTTCACATTTCCCTAATATTCTTTCGAATTTCTAAATTAATCGTTCGCGAGCATAGGAGTGACTTCTTTTTATTGAAGGCGACTCGACCCTTTACATCCCTAGTACTCCTTCCGTCCTAACTTATCTGACTTCCTAGATACCTAAAATCAGCCACTTCTTCTAATCTTTCGTCTCCTATCTTTACATTCGCTTTTTCTTCCCTTCCATACCAGTATTTTTACATTTATTATAAGTAAGTAATAAAAAATACACTTCTGAATTATCTACACGTATTTGAAATCCTTTATTCTAGAAATGGGACGACGAGTTAGCTTACAAAGCTCAACAATGGGCAACTACATGCAAAACATACCATCATGATCATCATCGACATGTTGGTGAGTTTTGAATTACCAGAAATGAACACTGTTTTCCGATTGGTCTAACCGTTTTTTTCAATCTATATTAGCCAGGTTTCCCGTGGGTCAAAACGTAGCGAGGACGTGGACTACGAAGCCGCCAGAGAGTGCGTATGAAACAGAGCCGGACTTTGAAGATATTATTAAAAACAAATGGTTCGGAGAATTCAAAAACTTCCGCTACGGGCCACTAAACTTCGTTAATGACCTAATTGGACACTACACGCAGGTCAGTAACTGCTCTGAAGATACAGGAATAATTTATGATAATTGCTAACTGTTTATTTCTTCTAGATGATTTGGGCTGAAACGTATTTGGTAGGGTGCGGTTACGCGTTCTATTTCGAACCGGGCAAGGGATTCGTCAAGAGCTACGTTTGTAACTATGGACCGAGGTAAACTTTCTTTGTAAAAGTCGATAAAACTTATCAAATTATTAAATCCTTTTACAGTGGCAACGTACTCAGGCAGCAGCCTTACAAAACTGGCCAACCATCCTGTTACAGCTTTGGAATGTCTAATTCACATAAATACTATGGACTTTGTGGTAAGTGTATCAATTATAAAATTACGAGAGTGATACAAATATCTATAATCCAATCAAATAAATTGAAAATAGTCTTGATTAATGAACGAATGAAATCAGAAGCCATAGTCTTGTGTAGTTCTGAACTTAATTTTGGGATTATACAACAATTAGTCTAACTTTGATGTTGTACAAAAGGCAAATAATTTATTATTACAATATTATAGGTAGATAATTATAAACTTTTTATTTCAGAAACTCAAACTACCTTCATAACAACTGTAGCAGATAATTATTTGCATTATTATTAGTGGAAATCCGTTTTGAGTTAATATTGAAGAAGTAATAAGCAGAACGTCGCGAAGAGGGATTCCTAAAAGCCTAGTAATTACCTAAAATGAAATTGACATTATTGGTATGTTGTGCGAGACGTTATTAATATCAGGTTCATCTTTATTGTGAAGTGCGATGTATCTTACAGTATTTTTGCGGATAATTCTGCATCAGTCATACAAAATTTACTTACTTATTTGTCTTTATAAGACCCGCTTGATTAGGTTAAGGATGAAGCCAAAAGACTGTTATTTGTAGTAAATAAATTTTATACTAAGTTTATCGACTTTCTATTAAAGTGCCAACCCTTAAAGTCCATCATTACAAAAAAAAATTGCAAAAAAAGTTCGCATGATCTCGGAGAACCACTTGGAAATAAAAATAAATCTGTTTTTAATAGTTTTGTACATTAAATGTGGTAGATGTATTATCAAAGTTAAAACATAGTATTTTATACTGACGTTTGCGACATCTGGAACTCACCCCTGTTACTAAAAGGGGTAATCAATAATGACAAACAGCTGCCAACAGCTTTCTTACCACCCCATTTTCATTACATGAAACTTCCTTTTCAATAATCTCTAAAACGTAACAAACTAATGCCAAACCTTTGTGCTTGCCATTAAAGTGTATTTTATGATATTGACTTTAGACTTAGATAGAGAATAGTTTTTTTACGAAGAAAATAGACTTTTTAAACAGTAGCCTAACACAATTTCCTTTTAGTTGGGGAAAATCCCGACAGAAGGAGCGGTTGATACATAATGGTCACTTTTTTTTTAAAATATAAACGAGACAAGAAATAATTTCTAAATTTCCTATTAGTTGGGGAAAATTCCGACAGAGGGTGCTGCTGATACATAATCGTAACTTGAGACAAGAAATAATTTCCAAATTTCCTTTTAGTTGGGGGAAATCCCGACAGAGGGTGCTACCGATACATAATCGTAACTTGAGACGAAGTAATTTTCAATCAAATGGATTAAATGTTCAATTGGATAACTGCATACATCAATTAACTTATAGCTTCCTCTATACTTTCATGTGTTAGATTATTTTTTAAGCCTTGATTAAATAAATTAAAATATTAATTTTTCCCTTCAAATAAATCTCGCTGTCACTTATTAAATTCTGAGAGCTTTCAACATCTGTTTTGATTTTAAAGCTTTTTGGTTGTCTTTATAACAACATACAATTTTGTGACGAATGATTCCAACTCTTTAACTGTTGTTGTTCGTGGTGTCGACGTTTTCTTCCCTTTTTCCACGTCGCTTGTCCCATTAAAAAACGTTTTTCTGAAACCATTTAAATGCGTCAATCATTTCCTTAATGGAAATACGAACTGCAGCGAAGAACATAAAAGTTTCCGAGAATTTCAGGGGATCAGAAAGACCTACATAAAACACGTCAAACTTGGTTATAGAAAAATAAAAAGTTAAAACTTTAGATTCTCTAACTGTCGATCGGTTTTTACCGTGCCACACTTTTAAAGCGTAGATATGCATTTTCGTGATACTAAATTTTCATTATTCTTAACTTATCAAATTTAATTTTCGTTTTTTGATAATTGAAGCACGAGAAACTCATATTATATATTAGTTATACAAGTAAATTAGTTGTTGCATAACAGAATAATAAAATTTATGTTTACATACCAATTTACACCTACCCCTACATATATTAGATTTATCTTTAACATGCATTCTTGAATTATAAAGTTCATCCGACTATTGTGTTGTCACGCTGACGTCTCACCTCGTCAGGAATCCTAATTTCGCGGGGTTCCTCATGGAATTTACATCGACTCGAAAATTCATGTACTCCGTTCAACTTCCTAAATTAAACGTTAACACATGGCGCAAATGACAATTTCAGAACTTGGCTATAATTCTATAACGTTTCAGCATCCAACATCAGTTAATTTTAATGGTAGTGATTCAAAATATGTACGTCAACGAGGTATTTTCATTACAAATTGCACAATATCACTGCACTCATTGATTTAGTTGTAAATTAAAATTGTATTGGAGGCAAAGATAGATCTAGAAACGTTAGATGTTTTTGAAATGATGATCAAACTTGGTCTTGACTTTGAAATCTTGAAACTGTGATCAAAGGAGTGCCCTATTATAGTTCTAACAGGTCTCTCTCATTCGTGAATGGAACTATGTATGTTAAGATCATAGTGTTGATTTTTTATCGAAAAATACTACATTTTTCTCCGAAGGGAACAAAATTACCACGGTTTCAGCTTAATTCTTGCATTTGATTTTAATTTGCAGTAAGTCAAACAGTCAAAAACTGCTCACCCGTATCATCTCGAATCGAGAAGAGTTAATTTTGGAGAAAAATAAATTCCACAATTTTTCAAAATTTTGAATTTTTTATCGGCACCGAATGCGGCCGCAAACATCCTACGACATTCGTTCCGATATGGGACATCCGCCTGTGAAAGAATTTTTCCGAAAAGACCACCCATTTGTTAGCTACAGGCTTCGCAAGTGCAAATTGAGAAATTGCGAGCTTACAAACAAGACCGCACTTGAAAATTTGTAGCTTCGCGGCCCGATGCCCTATATGCAGCAAACAGGGCTTGTTCGAAGCCCAAGGAATGTGGTCAATTTCTAGAGGAAGGAATTATCAAATCTGACTGTCCTGCTCTGCGGTATGACCCACCCTATTAATGGAATTTAACCTCACCTTCGTTATATCGTTTTCCTGAGCCTACGGTGCTGCCCATATTTTCGGATTGAACAGCCCGATTTCGATAAAGGTGACACTAAAATTTTCTAGAGACCTTGAAGAATGAGACGAGATCAAAAGCGCCCACCTGCGAAGTGCCGTTTCAGAGTTACGGCTGTTGAAAGTTTTCGAGTAGGTACCATTATAATCGAATGGAAAGTTAAAATTTTAGGCGACAATATCTGGCGAACTATTAGAAATATCGCAAAAATTATTCCACCAGCAGTTCACCTGTGTCATCTTGAATCGAAAAAAGTTAATTTTGAAGGAAAACAAATTCCAAAATTTTTCAAAATTTTGAATTTTTTATCGACACCGAATGCGGCCGCAGACATCCTACGACATTCTTACCGATACGGGACATCCGCCTGTGAAAGAATTTTTCCGAAAGGACCTCCCGTTTATCAGCTACAAGCTTCGCAAGTGCAAATTGAGAAATTGCGAGCTTACAAACAAGACCGCACTTGAAAACTCGTAGCTCCGACCCAACGCCCAACGCCCTATATGTACCAAACAGGGCTCATTCGAAGCCTAAGAAATGTGGTCAATTTTTAGAGGAAGGAGTTATCAAATCTGTCTGTCCTGGTCTGCGGTATGGCCCACCCAATTCACGAAATTTACCCTCACCTTCGTTTTATCGTTTTCTTCAGTCCACAGTGCGGCCCATATTTTCGGATTGAACAGCCCGATTTCGATAAGGGTGACACTAAAATTTTCTAGAGACTTTGAAGAATGAGACGAGATCAAAAGCGCCCACCTGCGAAGTGCCGTTTCAGAGTTACGGCTGTTGAAAGTTTTGGAGTACCGTTATAATCGAAATGGAAAATTAAAAGTTTAGGGGACCATATCTGGCGAACTATTAGAGATATCGCAAAAATTCTTCTACCGTTAGTTCACCCGTATCCTCTTGAAATGAGAAAATTTAATTTTGGGTGATACTGAAGTTTTTCGTAGACATTAGGGAATAAGACTAAATCAAAGCGCCACCTGCAAGGTACCATTTCAGAGTCCTTAAACATTTCCTGAACGTCTATACATCTTATGACTTATCAATTATCGATAATGTTTTGTAGTGATAATTCCAATTAGCTTTCTCTTAACAAAGCAGCAGGCAACCCGTCAAAGCCGCAATTTTCTTTTCAAGTTCCGGACAAGCTTTGGAACGGTAGTCAGCTGTGACAGCGCCTTTTGATGAATCTCTATATTATTTGTATGGCCATCCGATTGCGCCTAATTTAACTAAGGGAGTATGCAAATCATTTATCATTCCGTATTCAACGGCGCATATATACATATATATATATACGTACAACAGGACGCGCAGTTTCCTTTCCGGAATGCCATTGTTCATTCCCGCACTTCTTGTTTGGCCGCCCGTAAAAACGACGGCGGTATTGTGTGGCCACCGACGCTACCGACGCCCGTAGTCCTCCTCGCCGTGGTAAAAGCTACGCTAAGCAGCGCGATGGTCCTACCGCCAACGATATGCCAGACGCATTATAACTCTTAATGAATAAATTATAACCAGCTTTGTTCTGGCTCCATGTACGCCTTAACTACTGTTTTCCTTAGCGGGTATTGTGTTGAATGGGTCTCTCGTTTGGTTCGCCTTGTGATTAAAGTTTTATTAGTTGGGCTTATGTTACCTTTGTAACTACAATTCGGGATGGTACGTACAGTGGTAGCTGTTTCAATAAAAATGTAGTAGTTACTCAACTACTTTCTTTGTAACTGACGGATTAGTGATGCAGCGGAAGGATCATAACGGAAATAGAAGCGGAAACAGAAGTAAATAGTAAATTTTTGCGATTTATTGATTTTCGAAGAGATGTGAAATTTGTTAAGTTTTGATAAGCTTCTGTTATAAAAATGCGGAACTAAATGCAGATGTATGCAGAACTTCCGTAATTGCGGAAGTGGAAGTTTAAGCTTATTTTTCGTTGGAAATTGATTGTTGGAAACCATAATTTATTTTAAATTCGCCCGCTATACATAAGTTTTTGAAAATTTACGAGGGAGATACAATTTAGTTATGTTTTTGCAATCGTTATGGTTTTCTTTCTCTGATGAATACGTATTTTTTTTTATTGATTTCAGTGATTACCAATTTAGAATATGAACCACTGTGTTGTTCACAGTAAAACGCCCGTAATCTTTGTGTCATTGTCCTTGTCCCGTGGCCCTTATTCACATTAAGTATTTATAGGTATAAATTACGGTCCTGGCGATCGACAAAAGGAGGTCGAAACTGGCGAGTGATCTCCGCTCTTATCGCCGTTGGCACAGTAAATTCGGTTTTAAACGGATAATCAGAATGTGATATTTTCATTTCCCGGGGATGGAGAAACGAAAAGGAGCAGATTTGAGAGGATTTAAGTAGTTTTACGACGAACAACTTCTTACTTTGACGGAATTTTCTTCTTCAACTTCTTTACCCTGTGACTTTTATCGCTAAAAATAGCGTGCAGCGAAGTAAAGATGTCAGCGAAAAGGCGGGTCACATTCGAACGTAAAGCACAACTCGAAACACTTTGTCGGAAATAAAATCAAAATGGTTACAAAATGTACAATATTATTTAATATACTCGATACGATTTCAAACAACTCGTTATGAGTACCACAAATAAGCATATATATACTAGAACGATTTCGAAGTACTACAACGTTTTGTGCTTGACAAGCCCACAACGTAACATTTAGTTCTTTCGCCAGCTTTTTATATAACCTGTTTTAGTTTTATACCTTTCTGACACCGTTAATTTGACTTCTAATTACTATTTTAAGGTACATCACGTTTAAGTTCTGAATAACTCCTAAGTACCACAACGTTGCGTGATTAGTTAGGTTCGTCCACAACGCAACATTTAGTACTTTCGCCAGCTTTTATATAACCTGTTTTAATTTTATACTTTTCTGACTCCGCTAATATGATTTCTGATTACTTTTTAAGGTACCATAACATCACCTTCCAGTTCTGAACAACTTCTAAGTACCACAACGTTGCGTGACTGTTCATGTTCGCCCACAACGCAACATTTAGTTCTTTCACAAGCTTTTTATATAACTTGCTTTAGTTTTATTTTTATACCTTTCCGACTCCGCTAATATTCCTTTTGATTACTTTTAAAGGTACTACAACATCACTTTTAAGTTCTGAACAACTTCTAAGTACCACAACGCTGTGTGACTGTTCAGGTTCGCCCACAACGCAACATTCAGTTCTTTCTCAAGCTTTTTATATAAACTATTTTAGGTTTATTTTTATACCTTTCCGACTCCGCTAATATTCCTTTTGATTACTTTTAAAGGTACTACAACATCACTTTTATGTTCTGAACAACTTCTAAGTACCACAACACTGCGTGACTGTTCAGGTTCGTCCCACAACGCAACATTTAGTTCTTTCGCAAGCTTTTTTGTTTTTGTTTAATAACTTTTCTGACTCCGCCAATGTACGGATTATTTTTTAAGGTATTACAACATCAAATTTAAGTTCTAAGCAATGTCTAAATACTACAACGTTTGCCAAATTTGGTTCACGAATAAAAAGCAGATTCGCAGAGCCATTTTAATAACTTCATATTTCAATAAATCCTTAACCATAAAATTTGAAAGGAAAAGGAAATCTTTTAGGCAGAAGAATTAACGTTGGCGACGACAGGCACTTGTAGAATAAAGGACTAGCCCGACGCCCGACCGTTGCCGCGATCGGGTCCTTTTTTTGAACAACGGAAAAAGAGCCCTACTTTTTCACTGACATCATTGTTAAATTGGCCTTAACACAGACCAAAATTTCAAATCCACTTAGACGCAGTGCACGGTCCACTTACCCTTTAAAAGGCGTCAACTGGGAGCGAAAGTTATTTCCCCCAGGCGACTGCGATCGACCACCACCGTACGAATCTTCCGGAAAACATAAATTGAGTCCTGCCAGTCAATTTTTCAATTACAGCGAATAAATTGAGACTAAATATAAATATGTGTAATACGACAAAGGTGCCTCGAATATATCTGCGATACAGGGTATTTCTGAATCAACTCCTGAAAGCTTGCTACTTGTTTCAGAAACACACTGTATAGCTTTTATTCAAAATGTCAATTCCAAAACGCAATATATTAGAAAATAATACAAATGGCGCGGTAAACGCCATCTGTAGTACGATGCCACATTTTAGGATTACGTATTCTCCAACAAGGTCCATTTGAATATACGGATATCTACTTGCTGAAACGGATCCCGGCGTAGCTAACCTCAACGTGATAGGCACGTTACCATAATCGAATAAAATAATTCGAAGTGGTCTTCTGTCGAAACTGTCAGACGAGGATGGCGATTTCGATCTTTTTGGATCTCATCAGCGCGTCGCAGACAGCTCCGACAGAACACAGACCAACTTTTACCTGGTGTCTTAACAGCGCGTTTTAGAAAATACCACAAATGCCGCGGTAAACGTCATCTGTAGTACGATGCTACATTTTAGGGTTACGTATGCTCCAACAAGGTCCAATTAAATATATAGATGCGACACGACGCGCTGATGAGAACCAAAAAGATCGAAATCGTGATCCGCATCTGGCAGTTTCGACAGAATACAGACCACATCGAATTATTTTATTCGCAATATATTAGGATTAATAAATAGCTTAATATTCTTTTAAAACAACTTGGTGCCAGGCAAAATGCCCTGGTGTTTAGTTCGTTTCGCATTTACAGTTTTTGAAAGGGATGTTTCGCTAAGGGAAACAAATTCATTTCTTTTATTACGTAAATTTGCTGAAATTAAATTAGGGGACGCATTTGACGCACTTTCCGCGACCGGTATAGTCTCATTCCAGGTTCACCTCGTTGTAATGGCCGAAAGTAATTGTATGGACACACCGGGAAGCAACCGGGAGCGTTGTTTTCATTTCGAGGGAAATTGAGAAATATTTGGCAATAAAGGGATGACATTTAATGAACGAAATCCTGATTAACAAGGTATAACAAAGAAAAATTGGTAGTCGTACTTCACCAGTAAAAACCTTTATATTCACTCACCCAAAAACAATTGAATTACCTATCATGTAATAATTAATTTATTTTTTTATTACAAAGGAATTTTGGAACCAAGTTCCTTATTGCAAAATTTCTTTATATTTCCCCGAATATAGTTATGGCAATGTGTCAAATACCATAAGATACATCATTCATATCGGGAGTTCCACGATATCACACAGGTTCTTTTTGTTGTTTTAGTAAAGGTGATCAGAAAATTGATTTTTGATCAACTTGATAATAAATTTGTTCTTTGTAAAGCATAAAACCCTTATCGTATTTATTATTATATCATGGAAAATATCTGTATTCAATACCCAAGAGAAATATGATTTCTGATTTCTTCTCTCTTCTTGTTTTTTTTCCTTATATTATTTCGGTCTCGAAGTTCCAGAGTATGAATTTATTTTATCTTTGAAATTCGTCAAGTTAAACGCACCACACGCCTGAGCAAATTTAGTTTTCGTCTTCGTTTTCATATTCAAAAGTCGCTTGCGTTAAACTTGAGGAGATTTAGAAACACGCGTCGAATTTAAATATTGTTACTGACTTTGATTGCTTTAAAAAGAAAAAAAGAGATGTAAAAGGCGTTTGTTGAACTTCAGTTCTACGCAATGACAATGTGTACAGAGAAGAAAAACAAAAATTTTATTGCATTTGTATTTAAACACCTTTCTGACACTATTATTGCTTTTATTTAACTATTTGCTATCTAATTGACAATCAATTATTAATTCACCCCTATATGAACATTTTGTACTTACAGATTGTAAGACAATTATGCGAATTGAGATAATTTAAAAAGTTTGATGCTATCACGTTTTTCTTTGATAAATGAATAAGTAAACGGAAACTAGTATGTGAAATACAAGGATAATCTCAGCAAAGGAAAGAACCAAAGAAGGGGAAGTGAATTTAAAAACTTAGCCGGAAGCGACCAACTGTTTTCGTTATGGGTTGAATGCTTTTAGCGTGCAATACCTACAACGTTTTGTATAAGTAAATTTCACAAAGAAACGTTAAATGAACCAGATATTTCCATTACTACAAAAGAACTCTGAAGTTTTCCCGTAACAGGACAACTTTTTAACAAGTGATTCGTATAACAACGACAGACTGTTCAAATATCTATGCAACGAGCTCGCTGCAAGTTGCATCTTGAAATAACTTTTGCGCAAAAATATGACTTGAAGGATGCTCAAAATGTTCACGGAAATTTCACTTCAGTATCGCATTTCTACGTGTGTACGTATCTGATAACAAAAGCAAGCAGAGCAAAAGCCGAACGTCTTACCTATTTACTGCATTTGTGAATTTAACTATTTCGTCAATCATATTGACTTTATGCATCTGTCAAGAATTTCTCTATAAAATACTAAACAACGGTTTGTATCTAACATTTTATGAAAAAATATTGATTATTAAAGATGTCTGATAAACAAAAAATTGATTAGATTATAATTTATTTGAACTGATCTTTGACTTTTGAAAACAGTTTTAAATATAAAGCATCTTTAAAGTACAAAGATAATATTTCTTCAGTTAAATTCACATGTTCGGGTGTTCCTAAAATTATAATTTTCTAGTGGAATCCGGTCGATATTGTGGTACTGTAGGCCTTAAAATAAAACGGGATTTTCTAGCGGAAAGTAGCCGTGCTTTTTTACAGAGATGGATCGCAGTATTATATCGCTGTCGTGGTTCCTATAAAAGATCGTCAGTGGCAACTAATACAGATTTATCTTTGTCCCAATTTAGGAGAAAATAGCCTGTCCATCGTTATGTAGGTGGTAGGATAAATGACAAATAAAATGTACGTCTGATGACAGCATTCATAATTTTTTCACTTGTCGTTGTTTAATTTGTCACAAAACAACAACCGTACAAATTGTTTCGTCAAATTTTATCACCGACAGACGTAACTATTCATAAAAATTTTATTAGACAACGATTACTATTGGAATTAAAATACAGTGTAACTCTATATAACGACACTTAAGGGACTGAACATTTTTCGGCGATATAAAGAGCGGTCGTTAAATGGAGAGAAATAAAAGATATTATTTTACTATTCTATAATAATATGCATTTACCAATATAGTACACATTTTGCACACGAACATTATTTTTCATACATTGCATACTGTTATCCTCGTCTGATGTTTTTTGCTGCTCCAATATTTTAATTGTATTTTGTTACGTATCTTACTCATATCTTGAGATACTGCTGGATCAATTTGATTATATAAAAAGTATTTTTTTAATAGTTTCGCTGCATCAAGTGCTTGTTTGATGCTTGGTGGAGGGACAGGATCGTCTTCTTCAACAACGTACACAGCTGCAGTTCTTATCTATTTCGGCAACTTAGAAAGTACTGCTCAATGATTTACAATGCCACATTGTTGTCGTTAAATAGAGTGAGCGTGACGCTATATAGAGTGTAATATTGTATAGAAAACAATGTAAACCAAACAAAGTCAAGCAATCTCGACGTTTTAAGGAGTTTGTCGTTAAATCGAGTGACGTTATAAAGAGTTTATACTGTACTTCCACCCAAAAGAAGAATCTGCTGTTAAGTATATATTCGCAAAAAAAGATCATAAATAAAGATTTCTAACAACCCTTGTACCGAGCATGATCAGGAATGAGCCCAATATAAAAAAGTATGAAGCGATTTTCAGGCCACATCAAACTTTGTCAGAGCAACTTCACTGTATAGGCTTCCATAAAAATGCTAAGCGATTGAATGTGAGAGCGGAACAGTTTTTTGTTGTTATTTTTCCTTAAACCCCTCGGAACAAGATTTATGGCAGTGATTTAAAAGTCATCAAAACAATATAAATTTCTCAAAACCATTTGCATAAACAAGATAGTCCCTTTAACTCAATCAATAAATAACGCTATGATTTTTGGATTGAAGAGACACTGAGAAAAATTAGTAAAAAAGTATTTGGTAAAAGATTTGCTACCTGCCTACCTACTGGTCAATTCGGAATAGTCGCAATAATGTATTAGATAATTACATTAGCAATAAAGTTTTGATAACTATTACGTACTGGAAAAAACGATAAAAGTTTAACATTCTCATCGGGAAGGTAAGTAAAATTATTTATTAAACATTAAATCAAATGATTTAAATGAAAAGAACCTGAACTTTTTTCAGACAAATATTCCTGCGCTTATTATCATAATAAAGGATAACGTTTTATTTACTCCACAATTTCAGAGCTTTATGTTTTCTATGTACCTGTCATGTTCTAGTATCATAATCATTTCAAATGTATTTTCTTATTAGATACACCTTTTAATTAATAAAATCACGAAATAGTGTATATCAATGTAATTATCCAAAGATAAAACAAATATATGTATATTATAAAGCAATTTCGACTTACCTTTTGATCTGAATTCATACTTCTTCAACCAAAGACGCAAGATGCAGATGGATATTTGAAGAAATCACAAAAAGTCCGATAACAACACTTTTTAAAAGCACACACCATTAACAAACCACGAACAACGGTGACTAATCGTCCGACTTCTCAACAGCAACTAATTGTATCATACATTCCTTCAAAGCTTTCAATACTGGAAAGTGAAAGGATTAAGAGTCAAAGCTATTGTACATACATACATACATACGTGTGACCTCTAGCGATAAATTGAACAGAAATAAACAGTTGTTTAATACCCAAATACAATAACGGATAAATAAGTAAACTGTACCATTTGAGGAAATAAATTCAATGTAATAAGAGTATACAGGGTGATCTATTAACAGAAATACTTTTCGTTAAATATTTAAAACACAGAAGCGAACAGAAAATAACTACATATTAGTAAACAATTCAACTTAAAAAGAATAAGTAACATAATATACGTATACGGCTTACTGATAATGGAAAATCTATATATATAAAAGAAAGTCGTGTTAGTTACTTCACTTATAACTCAAGAACGGCTGAACCGATTTGGCTGAAAATTGATGGGGAGGTATCTTACAACCGGGAGAAGGACATAGGATACTTTTTATCACTTTCCACGAGAAAAATGTGGTATATGTAAACGCAACTGACATGGAATGACAAAACGAAATTGACAGCAAAACAAAAAATTTATCAGTCAAAACATCAGTCTAGCCTTTCATTTGTTAAGATTGCATGTTTGTTTTTGGTTCGATTTACTTGAAATTGATTAAAAAATTCAATCTCTGTTGGGGGGGATGAGTGGTGAAGAGGAGTTGCAATGTTTAAATGGAACATATTATTTGTGATCAGATTTACTTGAAACTTTGTTTTAATGGTCTCTCATTTAATTTCTGAAAGATCTATCTCGACAATTTAAAAAAGGGAAAGGTGTTGCAATTTTTGTTTGGGACATACTTTATTTATGGTTGAATTTACTTGAAACTTGGTATATATGCTGTTTGATATTATTAATCAAATGAAAAGAGGTTGCAACGTTTCCATGGGCTACATTTTATTTGTACTCGGATTTACTCGAAGGATGCTCATTGCTGAAATTAAGCAAATGCGTGTTTTGGCAATTTTTAAAAATCAACCCTTAAGTATGAAATGTTGTTGCTACGTTTGTATTTGAAAGATGGCGACATTACACAAAATTAAAACGTTGTAAGGGTGAATTGGGAGCTAAAAGGTTTTATGGAGAAAGAATATTAATTTCTGGGAGCGAAGCCGCGGGGAAAAGCTAGTTTCCTATAAAAGTTGTTTTTGTTTTCAGTAATTTAAGTTCTGACATAAAATTTTCTTTCTTATAAAATATATATGTTTCTGCTTTCAGAATTTGAACGTTTATTTTAGAACGAGAAGCGTGATATTTATGTTTATTTTGCTTTTGCATTTTTATTAATTCATCTGTTCCATCTGCTAGCTTTCTGTGCCTAAATGTACCGGATGAATGAGGAATATCCTTTTTGCTTCTTGTTTTGTTGTCGAATATAAACGCGAGGATAGCTGTCCATTTTCATAAATCTAGAACGCGTAATCTCATTTTGCTTTTTTCTTCTATGTTGGAATGCTATAAACAAATTTTATTCATCCACAGGGTGTCCCAAAGGAATACGAATTCAAAACCATTATAACACGAAAAACCGGAAAGACTTTTAGAAATAAAAGTTTCGCTTAGAACAATCCACCAAAATTGTTATTGTATTATTACTTTCCACCTAATTATTTTCCATATTATGGGTATATCAATTAGTCTATCGTGGCCTAAATTAGAGTAAAAACAAAGTGAAAAAGGAAAAGAAACTGCAAAGGTGTCATATGTTATAAGGGAGTTTAGGAGTTAACTGTTAAAGAAAATAGCATTACACAAAAAATAGTAAATGAAACAAAAGCAGTAAAAAACAGATGAAAAATAAAGTTTCACCATTGTAAGATTGTACGATTTTTGACGGTTTTATAAAATGTTTTAGTATTTAGCGTTTATCTTATTATTTAATTGGTAATTTTCAACATGTTTACTAAATAAAATTTTGCGATGCGCCTCGTGCAATCATCAATTATTTACTATTTTTTTTGTGCAACTAACTTCTTTGATGATTTTAATTTCAAATCTCCTTAAAACTCGATTTTAATTTATAAGTAGATAACTACGCGAAATTATAAAACCGAAGGTGACTTTTTCTAAAACTGTGTCAGTAAGGGTTGGTTCTGTGTGGGTAACTCGCTACAGTGCTGTTATTTTAACAAGAAGAAGAGTGTTCGAACAAGAAATAGAGCTATAAATCAAATCTTCGGAGATGTATAAAATCTGGCCAGCGAAAGCTTTCCTGCTCGATACCATCTTCTCTCATCTCTTGGGAGTCTACAAATTACGTTTTTCCCAATTTCTCTATTCAGAAACACACGTATATACGTCATTTCCCGGAACCCTTTTCCGCTACCTGCATTATACCTTATAACTCCACTACTACGTAAAGTACTTGAGAAGCAACGTAAATCTACAATAACAGACTTTCAATCAACATTTATAACTCGTAGTTCGTTTATTACGGAAGTCGATCGATATACTTTTTACTGCATCAAGAAATGTCAAGCCAAAAGACTCAAAAATAATATATACCTAGAAATAAGTTTTCTTCAATTTCTATTGATCAAATATTGAACACATTCGACCTTTACTTGATGAGGATCAATCAATAAAATACAAAAAAAAACAAATATAAAATAGGTACCTTCGTTAAACAGAAAAATAACAATTTGAAATAAATAAATACAAAAAATGCACCTACCTTTTTTTGACGTATTTGCTCAGCATTGTAGGTTGATGTAAAAAAGGGAAATATTAGGGATTGACATGCATTATTATTAGTTTATTATTTTAGTGTTAACTACAGATTAAAACTTAAGTTAAGTAATGTATTAAAAGCAAAACTGAATGTTTCTTCTAGAAACCTATTACGGTTGACAATAAAACGTTAAAAAAAATGTTTAAAATAAAAAGAAATAAAATACTAATCTTCCTCGTCATCGCTGACTAATAGCATTCTAGTTTTCTTCTTTTTAAAGTTGAAAGATTCTGATTCAAAGTTGTAATTTTCTTCTAGCAAATTCGTATTTGTTTCTTGACCTGTGCTACTTTCATTAGAATTTTCGTTCCCCGAAATATTTGAATAATTTTCACCCTTGTAGCGTTTGCTGTCATTACCACCATCAGAATCAGAATCTTCCACCCTTATTCTCTTATGCATTCGACGACTTTTGTTATTTGGAAGATCAGAATCGTTTTGATTTTCATTAGCACTATTTGAACTTACATTTTCATTAGCAGCCTTTGTGATGTCCTCAGTTTCAATATACGGGGTGTTCTGAAAGATAAATTAAACTGATGTGCACAGAAATGATAGATAACTAATGCTATTTTTGGATACTATTTTAAATGCTTCAATTTTTCAGTTTACTCTTTTATAAAAACAAAAATATGATACTCATCAAGAGTAGAAAATGTCCAACCGAAAATAAAGACATAAAAGAAGTTGTTTCGATAATAATTAAGGGAAACACAAACGATTTTTAACTGTTAGCTGTATACACTGGGTAAGTATACGCTGATATATCATCCCTTTACAATTTTTCATCAGGACCATACGTTACATTCCATGTATCTACCCTCTTGTTTACAACAAGGGTATAAGCATGGAAGTACTTGTACTCTACAGGATGAGATACGATGGTTTTTTAGATGAAAAAGCCCCGCTATGAATACTGTCGAGCGCACAATAAGTATAAAATTTCATTTAAAACATCCCTAACGATGTATTCATTTAAAGTTGAAGCCGCTGAATTTCTTGCCTCTGGTACATGATAAAAAATATGTCAACAAGTTATTTCACATTTATCTTAAAACTTTTAGGCAATAAATGCAAAAACGTTTGATTACGACAAGTACCTACCCGCACAATTTATCATAACTTTAATGTTTTGATTTCTTTGCTTTAATAATTTGATTGTTTTAAACGTCTTAATTTAAAAAAAATTAATCTCATTCTTACCTCTACTGCAGCTGCTGATAGATTAGGGTTGAAATTTCTTCTTTTATTCTTCTTTTTCTTTACTTCCTTCCTTCCTTTGGGTGCAGATTCAGCATCACCGTTACTATTACTTTTGTGTATTTCAGTTGATGGTCCACTTTTATTATTTATGGTCGATTTTTTCATTTTCTTTTTAGGTTTAATTTCTTCCCCAATTTCGGCTTGAGATGATATTGATTCATTCTTCGGCATTCGCGGTTTCTTTACTTTTTTGTTTTGTTTTGACTTATCATTATTTGCAGCACTTTTCTTTTTGGAATCATCATCGTCGCCTAGTTTATTTATTGTTTTCAGCTTTTTTATTTTTTTTCTTGGTTCTATTACCAACGATTCGTTGCCTTCCTTATTTGCATTACGTACATTTTCATCAATATCATCATCTTCTCCTTCTGAAGATGATGATGATTGGGACAATACGTGAGAAGTCTCTTCTGTTAGAAAAATATACGAATTTCAAATAAATTATAAACAACCAACTGTATAATAAAAATTAAAATAAAATAGTTGTGAACACTTTGCTTTTGTGACCAGGTCTATTAGTACCTTCTACTAAAAAATGCACTTCAATTAACAGAAAGAAGAATCTCGACATTCACTTCTCCTCCTCGTCGTAGCTAATAATTAAATTGGCTTTCTTTCTTAATTCATGAGCCGACCTTAACTCTTATTAAGAAAAACGAACTTTTATCTTCGTTTCAGTGTTTTTATGCTTATCTTTACCCCGAAATTACGTAGGCTGTGTCTACTGCTCTCATTTATATTTTTTTCGGGGTCAGTTGAAAATAATTTAATATGGAACCTTAAAACAGTTGCTAAACGATTTCGTTGAGAAAATGCTGATTATATTTTTTAAGATATCGAGAAGAAAGTACGTTTTGTTGTCGATAATTTTCTAAGTAATAAATACTTTTGTTCACGTGTTAGTCGAGTTGTTAACCAGTCTTATTGTGATTAATTTTAGATACTCAAGCTCCTATTTGTCAAGTCAAATTGACAGATAAAGTTTCAAATATGAACTGATGTTAAACCAGCGAGAAGGAAATAGTCCAAAACAGTGGTGTTGTCGAGCCGGAACGCGTTCCGGAACTAAAGATGATTTCTGATAACGAGAATTGGCTGACGTATTGAAAAAAAAAATCAAAAAGAATTGCAGATTTTTTTTTTCTAATTTTTGAAGAATTTTTATATGTATTATTATAAACAAGGGTTTGAACCGAACCCGAACCGGAACAAAAACCGGAACGAACCGGCTTGTTTTTCCGAACCGTGAACCGGAGTCCGGAACGTTTTTTTTTCTGCTGAACCGGAACTCGAACCGAACCGAAACAAATACGTGAACCGGTTTTTGAACCG
Organism: Agrilus planipennis; assembly: GCF_000699045.2. Lineage (NCBI taxonomy): Eukaryota > Metazoa > Arthropoda > Insecta > Coleoptera > Buprestidae > Agrilus > Agrilus planipennis. The sequence continues at coordinate 722,649 of NW_020438876.1, read as the reverse complement.
GTTCAACGGGAATTAAACTTTATTTATAATAAACATTAGAACAAAGAAAATATAAAATTTTAAAAAAGCAAAGATTTCATACATAAATTTTAATACAAGCGGCCCACGGACCGTACGTTACTCATCCCTGGCATAGTTTATTGCCATACCCAAATGGGCCTGCGGCTAATGCTAAGAATATAAATATACATATACACAAAATGGGTTTCGTAATGATTTTCGTTTCCTTTCCTTTTTATGCTATATACAGGGCCGATCCCGGCGACGGGCGAAAATTGGGGGAAATCCGCCCCCGTCGTCGTCGTCAAATTTGGGACATGAGACCGCACAGAGCGGCCGCCTACCCAGGATCGGCCCTGTCTATATAATTATATATACGCGTTCCGGTAAAAAAAAATTAGCACAACACCACTGGTCTAAAAGCGGTTATAGACAAATGAAATCGATTTTAGTTTATCTATACGGACACACGTCTCCAGATATACTCAAATGTTAATGTTAATAAATGCGTATATTTCTAGCACGATCAATCCTGTTCTGCACCCGAAAACTTTCTGGTCCCTAAATCGCATCCGGTAGCAGCGGTTCGTGGTGTTTCAACGTTTAATCCTGCACACAAGGCAATCTAATGTTAAACAAAATAACTTCTAAACCGACGACAGAGGGAGAGAAGGGAAAGAGCTCTACTCGAGAAATCCAAACATCACTAACTTTGAATATTCACGGAATACAAAGCGGTACGTTCAACAACACAACCGCACGGATAGTACATTAACAGCTTACCGCCATCGTTGTTACGAAAAACGGGACGCCGGCGCCGTGGGCCCTAATGAATATTCATGCGGTGTGCTGCAAGTGAATGAAAAAATATCCACGAGCACGACGCATTGTTTAGTTTTATTCTGCTCCACGTTAATACACAAATAAATCGGTTTTAAAAGGGCTTACACGATAGAATTTATACGAAAGTGGGCTTAAATGGCTGCATGAACACCTAGTTTAGCAGAAATTTTCATTATGGCGAGTATACCGGGTGAGAGACGAATAGAAGGCCAGCAAGCTGCGAGTGTTATGAAATGAAGGCGAATACACGGCGAGCGGTTTGAGTAGCAAGCGAGCGCTATGAGTCAATTGCCAGTTGTCAAAATGAGTATAAAATATGTAGAAGGCAACAGCTAACGAAAAGAAGCGAGTGGGAGGTATATAAAATACAAATAGAAGAAGCAAAAGGTGAACAGAATGAATTAAAAGTAAATAGTAAGTACAATCAAGACGCAAAAGACGAGCAGTTGGCGAGCGCTACGAGTCAAGGGCGAGTTAAAATGATGGCGAAAGTCCGACGAGCAATACCAGTCGAAAGTAGTAGATAAGCAAGGCAAATATAAAACGAGCAGTTAACGAGCGCTACGAGTCAATGTCCAGTTGTCAAAATGAGTATAAAATATGTAGCAGGCAACCGCTGCCGAAACGAGCGAGTGGGAGGTATATAAAATACAAATAGAAGAAGCAAAAGGTGAACAGAATGAATTAAAAGTAAATAGTAAGTAAAATCAAGACGCATAAGAAGAGCAGTTGGCGAGCGCTAAGAGTCACAATCCATTTACCAAAATGAGTATAAACCAAGTAGCACACAATGAACAAATAATTCATTAATTCTATTAATGAAGCAGAAGAAACAAAAGGTGAGCACAATGAATTAAAAGTGAATAGCAGGTAGTCAAGACGCAGAGGTGAGCAGTTGGCGAGCGCTACGAGTCAAGAGCGAGTTGAAATGACGGCGAATGTCCGGTTCGTGACACTATCCCGAGTAGTAGAGTAGTCATTAATCGGAATGAATCGAATGTAAGCAGTAGAGAACAAGTGTGAATAGAAATGAGCAGTCGGCGAGTGCTAAGAGTGAAAGACGAAAGGTTAGCGAAAGGAGCGGATTGGAAGTATGTAGAGAGCAGCATCCAAGACGTAGAAGACGAGCAGTTGGCGAGCGCTAAGAGTCAAAAGCGAGTTATCAGAGAGCGGAATGAGTCTAATAAAGAACATAGCAGGCAACTAGAATGAACAGACAATGAGTAACTGACGAGGGCTTTGAATTAAATGTGAGTAGTCAGGGAGCCGCATGGATCGATAGTAAGTAATGGATAACAAGGGTGAATAGAGCGCTACGAGTTAAAGGCGAGTGGTCGGCAAGCAAAAGAAACAGAAGGTGAGCAGAATGTATTAAATGTAAGTAGTAGGTAACCAAGATGTATAGACGGCGAGCAGTAGGTGAGCACAAGTAGTCAAAACTGAGCGAAATCAGTCAAAAAAGAGTACCTGTTTACGTTACGCATTCTTCAAGCTGCAAATTACACGTTTTAGTGTGAAGTAGGCTTGTTTTACTAATGTGATGAGTAGTATTCATTAGAGACCTTTAACGTTCAATAGAAAGCAAGGAGAGCAGATAAAGTACAATGTGAGTAAACAGAGGAATGAAGGAATGTATGTCGTGTTTCTTGTAAACATGTTGCAGCATTTATTAGAAAATGCATCTTTAAATTCTTAATTAATAACTGACCTATAGCACAATCAAATTAAATGGTTAATAAGCAAATTCACTAAAGCTCGCATCAGCTTTAAATGGACAGATTCTGAAACGTTTTGTGTAAATATGTTGTCTAATTAGTGTATTAGCAAATCATCTACATAATTAGAAACTTATGATTATACGCAAAACAGAAACGTTGACATCCTAAATAGAGACAATAAAAAATGAGAAGTTGAAAACTCCTAGAACTAAAATAAAATTTTCTTGCTATATTTTAGTCTACAACAATATGTCACGGTTATTTCCGAAGGAAAAAGCTAAAATACTGTAAAGTTTTCCTTGCTTAACGTGAAAATGAAAACTTCTACAGCTAAAGGCAATATGAAAAGTTTCCGCAACATTCCATTAGATTTTATCCTAACTTCTGATATTAAATCATCCACCGCAAATACCACTAAAACCAATTTGTATCGATGGAAAACAGTGACACATTTCACTGCTTTCAAAACAAAGATTTCTAGGAACAACCTTACCCCGTATTAAACATAAAAATCAATTAAACTCCGAAGGTATCTTGTGATTACTTTTTCTTTAAAAAAGTATAAAAAAGACACAACCCTTGGAGGCGCCGGGCATCGATCCCGGTACCTCTCGCATGCTAAGCGAGCGCTCTACCATCTGAGCTACGCCCCCGGTTTACTTTCAGCGTAGTTCGACTCAAAACAGAAATGAGTCAGACATGTATAGGAAAAGACGGATTTGTATGCATAACAACTGCCTAAAATTCTTCGGTAAAAGAGGAACTTTTACGTGTTTCATTTTCATCCAGTACTAATGCTCCAATACATTAGTGCAAACCTAGAAAGTAGGGTGGGAAGCCCTCTTTAACCTCCTTTTAGGAATCATGGAAATGGGTGGATAGAGGAAACACAGCTGAGGCGGAAGTGAAAACAGAAAGAACAAAAAAAAAACAAAAAAAAGACTGAAAGGGCTGTATAAATTTTTTAAAGTTCTCGAAACATTTTTAATTGTTTATTGAATACCTACCTTTCTAAAGTTTCAAAATGTTCATGAAACTTTGAAAAGTTTGATCTTGCATTTAACATTCACTAATATATTTAAAAAAAGGTCATTTCGTTTGCATACAACTCCGCCTTTTGCTATAAGGTGTGGTACTACCGACCTAATTAAAAATGCCAATTGGAGAAAGTAGACTTAGATATGTATAATAAGAACGATTAAAATATTCGTCAGCAACGTAACGAAATGCAAAACTGTTTCAATTAATATAGGTTTATTCAGAAGCACGTTAAAATATATCAGAATATTATCATCATCATCATAAGGTCGTCAGTCCTAATTGTAAGACTGGTTGGACACTCTTTCTTATCCTAAGCTAATCTTTGCATTTCCTTAAAATTACAACATTTCACATCCTTAACTATTTGCGAACAGTAATCCAAGTCGACCTCTACTCCTCTTAACTCCTGTTTTTACCTCTAGACCTTCATGCCTGAAAATGTGTTCTATCAACCTATCTCGCCTATTTTTGTTGACTTCCATAGAGTCCTCTGTTCTCCTATTCTTTCTAATACCTCTTCATTCTAACCTTCTCTATCCAAGGTATCCTCATCATTAGCCTGCAATACCACATTTTGAACGCTTTTAACCTTTCCTATTCTGCGCGCCCATCGTCCATGTTTCGCACCCATACAGCGTCACGCTCGTAACATACACCTTTAACAATCTTTTTCGAATTTCTAAATTAACGGTTCGCAAGCGCTATCCTCTGCTTTATATCCCTACTACGCCTTCCGTCCTGACTTATCTGACTTCTTAGATACCTAAAATCAGCCACTTTTTCTAATATTTCGTCTCCTATCTTTACATTCGTTCTTTCCCTACTTTTTCTTCCCTTACATACCAGTATTTTTGTTTTACTTTAAAAAAAAATAAGTACATCATTGCCTCACTTATTATTAATAGTTATCAAAAAGATAATTTTGGAGGCGCCGGGCATCGATCCCGGTACCTCTCGCATGCTAAGCGAGCGCTCTACCATCTGAGCTACGCCCCCCTTGAAAACAAAAAAAGTCAGCTAGAAAACACGACACACGCCAGTCCCAATGCAATGAATTTAGATCAAGACAGCAATTGCTACGCTTAGTTAGTAATGTATTATAAATATCTTAGGTGCGGCCGAAGGTGATGGCCGCTACACTCGTTGAAGGAATGTCGTCACAGCAGCATGTAAAAATATATCAGTACAAGCGAAAAAAAAATGAACTCAGTTATTATTAATAATTATATTATTAAAAAGCCAATTTTGGAGGCGCCGGGCATCGATCCCGGTACCTCTCGCATGCTAAGCGAGCGCTCTACCATCTGAGCTACGCCCCCCTTTGGATAAAAACAAGTCAACTAAAAAACACAGGACGCTAGACAGTCACAACAGCAATGAATGTAGACCAGGACAGACCACATTGCTATGCTGAGTTAGTACATTATAAATATCTCGGTTGCGGCTACAGGCAATTGCCGCTACGCTTATTGAATCTACCTTCTCAACTCTTATTTAAAAATATGTTACACTTATTATACTTGGGCGGCGTTATTTTTGGAATTAGCCGCAATTCATAATTTCAAATTATTTTTTGAGCACCTCATTAAAAATAAAAAAAGAAGAGAGAATCTTGTTGGTTCATTATCAAAAATAGCAACTATTCGTGATTGTTCTAAACACTTCGGGACATCAATAATTTTTTGACTTACCCTGGTCTTCTTCCTGGTGAGATGTACTAGCTAGTTGAGGATCTTCATCTTCTTTAGAAGCATCTGGATTTTTATTAGCTGTTTTCGGTTTCTTTTTTGGTCCTCTGTACTCCGTAAGAAGGTACAACTCCTTGAGCTTTTTCAGGATCCCACGCCGAGATCTTGTGCTATTGATAAGATTCCTTTGGATCCAATCCACCACGTCTGAAAATAAAATTAAAACCATAGCCATAGGGCGATTATTTTACCATTTGAGACCGGTAAAATTTTATATATTATACATAGCTTCTTCCAAAAATATTTCAACTTGAAATTTATGCAAAAATCCCCGGAGGGGTGCGCCCACTGCTTCTTTATGAATGCCTTCTATTGCTTTGAAAATCTTTATAACTAAATTTTCGCGTAAAAGTCTACCTACAGGAAACTAACTGTGTCAACTTAATGATAAAGTATGTACAAAATGGCTCACACGTACATACATACATACATACATACGTTTATTTTATCAGCGAGCGTGTAATTTTATTAGTACCTATTAGGGATAACGAGGCTGTTCGTCGTATGAGACGTTAATTTAGATAATCCAGAATTATGAGAACAAGGTAAAATTCAGATGTCACGTCAAGACGGAAATTTAATCATGACCTGCTATTACGTAATGCCTAAAGTAAACACAATCTCACCCTCATCAATCCGCTTTTCTTGATGTTCCATGAATAGCCGTCGTAGCTCTTCTTCCTCCAACTCCGTCCACATTTTCTGGGCAGCTGACGATCTGCAAACAAATGGGGAAAAGGATAAAATTATGAAAACGCCCGCAGACAAACCCCTTATGGAATAGCATAAGCAAGCAGGCAAACAACCGCCGATCAGATCGCTTTGGCGAAATTATCGAACATCGTCTTGATTTGGCACGCACACAACACGGACGGGAAATATTTACAAACAAGCGAAAATTCTAATGGTTCAGGAGGACGAAAATCAGAAAACAAACAGAATAACGTTATTACTTAATCTAGAAACATGATAGGAAACAACTGTGGTTACTAATGCCCGGAAATGAAAACATATCTTACTCTTTTTGGCATTTGATCTATCCATCTATTTTACGATAAAGTGCAGAATAAAGGACTTAAGAAGTACATTTTCATGTATCAAAGAACCACGCATTTTCACACCACACCGACGAAATTGTATCGCCACGTAACCACGTATCTGATGCAATCGATATATCGATTACCTACGGCATAAGAATCGCGGGCTATGTAACGTATAATCAATGGTTCACAATATTTTTACTAAAGACGCCGAAAGCAAGAGAGACCCTCGAAGTAGTAAATTATTGATGAAAAACGCATATATGCCCGTGTAACAAACGAATTTCGAGAAATTTCCAGAAAAAATGAACAGTAGTAGTAGTAGTAGTAACAATAGTATAAATAAATAATCCCCACGGAAGTCCATTAGTATATAGACAGGTGAATACAGGGTGATATAAGTGTCTAGTTAGTGTAATTTTCTAAATAAATAGTTGTTTTATAAATACTCGTCTTAATAATCAAATAAAGTTATTACAGTTACAGTATTATTGTAAAAAGACTTACTGTTGTTGATATGATCCGTATCCCTCTTCAACATCAAACGCTTCTCTCGAATTTTTCCAAAAGAGAACCTCCATGAAGATGTGCTTATTTTTTTGGGCAGTTTTGAAAAATTCTCTCATAATGAATTTTGCAAATCTGACCAAATCCTGTGAGACAATTGAAAACAATAGGATACAAAAATGATAATCCACAAAATTTCCGCAATTTTTCAAACGTGCCTTTATCAGCAGCTATAATTAGCTTACAGACTCCATTTTGTGCAATAATAAAACTTATTGGAAAAAGAAAAACGGCGTTGTTCGTAAACGCAAAGTAAAAGCGAAGAAAGAAAAGTTTTAATTGAAATCGAGTAATAGAATAAAGGAATCTATCGCTTCATTTTTAATTATCTCTTGGGTACGTGTTTAGCGCTTAATAGCTAGAAAATTGCCTAAAGCAGAGAATTTTATACCCCGCATGCAGTTAAAACGGAATCGGCTTTTATGAGGATAAGACGTAATAATTTTTGGCCCTTTATCTTTGCGCATTGGTGAACGTGGTGGGCTTTTATATGTGTCGATAAAAGAATGAAAACGCTAAGGATTTCCTCGCATTTTCTCTTTTTTATTCCCCGGAATAATGGGTTTACTAAGACAAAGGTCAGCCTTTTGCCGTACCACCAACTCACCAAGACTCCTGAATATTTATACGTAGAACATTCCCAATTAGTAAAAAACATTAACGAAAGAATAAATTAATGAGATAATATGCCTGTTTATTGCTTGTATATTTTCAGTATCAATTTTTAACAGTTTTGCAATGACAGAGATAAGTGAGTAATTTTAGAACCACTTTTAGCATTCCCTTTTCCCTTATCTTTTTTGTTAAATTCGCTTTAAGGCATTATTAACTTTGTAATGAATGTTATAGGCGTCCTGCACAAAGAAATATCTCAAGGGACCCACATATCTTTTTAAACTTTTCCGAATATATTGATGTCTATAGTAAAATATACGCTTCTATTCAATATATGGTACAATGGAGATGAGTGAGCTTTTGGTTCTTCTTCTCCTTTTATATGCTTTAGACGTAAAGCGCTGTCCTAGTGTGATGCAAATCCTTCATAAAAAGAGTAAAATGAAATGTAGCCTAATGTACATTGCAACTAAATATAATTCATGATTAATTAACGATATTAAGTAATTTTTATGTTGTAGTTTGATGTAAGCTTTTGAATTTATATACTTTGAAGACGCGATAAACATCATTAAAGACAGAACAACATTAGGGGTAGAAATAAAGGGCAACAGATTAGTATGCTTAGCATCTAGCAAGGAAGAGTTAGAGATAGCATTAAATAAAAAAAGAAGACAAAACAGTATTGTATGAAAATAAATAGACAAAAATACTGGTATGCAATTTTCAAACGCACCTGGACTTATTAAATGTTCATAATTCCGAAAAAGTAATTTTAAGGTAATAAATAAAAAAAAGGAGTCGAAAAGGAACGGTTAGAAGCGTTTGAAATTTGGTGTTACAGGCGAATGATGAAGATACAGTGGATAGAGAAGGTTAGAAATGAAGAGGTATTAGAAAGAATAGGAGAACAGAATAGTTTTAGGGAAATGCGAAGATTAGCTCAGAATAGGAACGACTGGAGGTGCCTGTCCAACCAGACTTTGGACTTACGACCTTATGATAATGATGAAGTTAATAAATATTCCTATTCCTAGGCAAATTGACAAGTCGCGTGGATTTTATTAACGTAAAGCCAAATTTCCTGCAAGCTTTTGTATATGTATAATTCTAGTAACAATTATGCATTCCACGTTCAACGTAGAAGATCTTGACTTGTTTCAAACAAAGTGGTTCACAATGTATACATAATGCCCTGCGTTATTAAGCAAACATTATCTTTATTCGTACAGATGCGGCAACTCGGAATAAACTCAGCCACGGTAATGGCGTAAGCCGTGTGGCAAGGGTTGAGAGTTAGCAAAATTGATAATCTGATTTCACCACATTCAGATCGTGAAGATAATCAGAAATCAACCTGTTATGCGAGGAACTAAGGAGACGAGCTCTGCGTATAGGATCAATATCACAACAGTTGCGAGAACAATGACATTTAACTTAAAACGATAGAAAATTTGACCAAGACAAAACCGAAATAGAGATCAAGGGGAAATTAAATATTATGCACCATGTCTGATCAATATTCCAGAATATTTGAAAGGTAACACCTGGAGACAGTGTAAAGTGCACATCAACGTAGGGGTGTAAAAAATATGCACAAAAAGTACCCCACTTAACGAGATGTCAACGATTGAGAACAGCTCGCAGTTTAGCACCCGGGTTATCGTATCGCCCTTCGATATCGCTAGCGTCAAGTGTCGAAACACTCATACCTACTTATAACCTTCGCAACAGCTGGTGCACAAACAGGTTAAGTACACGTGTGCCTACTCTCCGTGACAAAATTACTGTTATTGCCACACAAAATATGCAGACGTAGTGGTCGCATATTCTATTTCTTTTTTATGTACCTTCTTTTTCCTCAATCTTTCCAGAATATGAATAGATACACAAAGACCCGAAACTAATTTTAAAGTCAAAATTATAACGGCTAAAATCTCTTATAAAGATTTAAAATTCAATATTCATAAATGATAAAGTTCAAGACAAAAAAGGGTTCATGGATAATAGATCATCACAAGTGACTACGGAGGAAAATATATAAGCTAGAACCGTTAAGGTTTAAAAGTCTTCCAGTCGTTGAGAACAAATAGATTTATGCGTAGGTACTGTAAAGTTTTCGGAGTCGGTAATTAATTTAAAACTAATTCTGCAATGAGTGGGCTGGAAAATGAGTAGGTACATAATATTTAGGTAGGCGGATCCTTCCCAGACATCAGGTAGCCCGAGTCCTAATGAATGTACTGTATAACGTAGCTAACTCAAAAGGCAAACTTCAAATTTTGCGGTCTGCTAAAGTAGAGGTCCGATCCATCATCGAATACTGCCCGACCACCTGCATATGTATGTATAGTATTCTCGGCGCACGGGAGAGAAGCATTTTCAATTAATTAACCCTAGTTAACTAAACAAGGTTTACGACTTACGCTGAACTGGGGCATATCCTTAGCGGCGAAAATTCTCTGAAATGTTCGGAAAATGGACAGCTGGAAAATCATGGCATGCATCTTGCAGTCCCATGCGATTCGATGTAACAACTTCACCAAACAGTGGTTGACAGTCACGGAATTTTTGTCGAAATTGGCCAGGACCAAGGCGCACGATCGAACAACTTTCGGATGGGCCAATCTGAAATTTTAAAAGAAGGATTTATTAAAATTTAGGTACCTACGCAATAAAGTAGGAATAAGTCACCTTTTCAAAAACTCGGAGAAGTTGAAATCTGTTTCTGCAACTTCAGTACTCCTTCTGTATTCCTCTTCTTCTTCGTTTTCATCCCCTGTAAATAAAACAACAATATCTATCGTTCAATTGTTAAGGGACGAAAAAAATTTACGTTCGCGGTAAATTATATGAAGTTTCAAAATGAATGTGGTCACCAAGAGAAGGCAGGAAGAAGAAGCATCTTCCATCTTGCCCCCTCCCCCTTAGTTAATTGACTGGTGACGCTCTTGATTAAAATATAACGGAGTTAAAAAACAGATTATCGTAGTTTTGTAGTCACAGTGTTCATCTCTCTGAGAATGTCTCAGGAATATTGTAAAGATGATAATGTTTAATGACTGTTTTAGTTTATTTTGCATAATATTTATTTAATCTTATCGCCCTTCGATATCGCTAGCGTTATGTGACGAAACACTCATACCTACTCATAACCTTCGCAACAGCTGGTACACAAACAGGTTAAGTACACGTGTGCCTACTCTCCGCGACAAAATTACTATTATTACCAAATCATTAAAATTTATTTAATAAAATAATAATTTTTAAGAATACCTTCGTCTTCTGTTTCTTCGTCGTTTCCTTCTTCATTTTCATCGACTGGTTGCTGCTCGACATTAGGGTCTACAGGATTTCCTGGAACAAAAAAAGAACGTCACGAGGTTAATGTCGAATGAAGGTAATTTGTTTGATAAAATTTCATTACATGAACTGGCCCATCTTCTACGTCTTTATAAGACATAAAAAGTAATGCAGCCATTTGAGTAAAAAATGGTCGCGTATGTCAACGGGCCCTACGACTTATACCTACACAGACGCCGGGCACGTTATCGTTCAAAAATATGCGGACCGTTTATCTTCGACCGCACCGCCGCAACACAGGAACGAGAGGGATGAGAGAAAGGGGAATGGAAAAGAGACTGGAGACTTTTCGTCGTGACGAGAGCCACCCTTCAGCCCCAAAGGCAATTCTCATCTCATTTACGTTATAAATGTGGTTAATTATTAAAAGGCGTGTTTTTACTACAGCTCTCAGCCTTTTAATGAACGTTTTCTATCTGATGGTCCAAAAAGAATTCGAGAAACTTTTGCAATCCAGACAGGCGACAAAAAATGCTAATTTAATGTAACGATGGTATCATTTTTGCATTTTATTAAACATCTGATATGCAAGATAACGCATTTACTTAACATAAAGATAACCTAAAGCTGCAGCAACTTATCCTAGTGTGTCTCGCCTAAAAAGTCGATTAAAATGTTCTTACTAAATAAATAAAAGTTAGAAATTCGCTCTCAATTCAAGAATTTTCAGGAGTCCCAGTATGTTTCCAGACTTTATTGTTTAGTAAATCTTTTCTTTGTTGTCGATTTAACAAGTCAGCAAGTTGACTAAGTTTTCTTTTCATCAAATATCTAAACGATTCGACAAAGACAGTGGCAAGTCGCAAAACAGGGTCGTTTGAAGGGTGTATATGTGTAGAGACCGACCGACCGACCGCACGGCGACAAGGGAAAGCAGTTTAGAGACGGTAGATAGGGCTAATGGGACGTGGCACAGGAAACTGCAGCCCTCCGAAAGCACATCGACTGAATACAAAGTAACATCGGGCCTATGTACTACTCCTGATAAGAGGTAATGAAATGGAACAACTCAATACCTTACGTACAGAAAGGCGGGTCAATTTAATGAGCGCCGACGAATTATGTGATAAAAGGTACAGATCGATAGAGCTATCGAAAATTAAACATATTCTCCAACTGTACGATGTGAAAATTACAATAGTATCTACTTTAGCTGCATTTCTCTTAGCATTTTCACATAAAAGTCAGTAGAGTAATTATTAAAGAATAAACGTCTTTAAAATTAATTAAAAAATTACTTTTTTTGTTATCCTCACTGATTAAATAGAACAAAAGCAATACATTAAAGAAGAAGAAGAACTCTCAAAGTTATTTGCGAATTATTATCAAGTAACTAATATTATATAAATTAGATACCTAGTTAGCAGCTTTTTCTATGTGTAACAATAGTTAGTTACGAAACCTTAGAAACTATAATTAATAGACCAGTGTTACTAGTGTTTGGTTGGTTGACTGCTTTTAAACACATGTACATAATCACAAAAATCCATTACGTAACATATGTATAAGTATCTGTTAATTAATCAAAACACATTTCCAGAAACAGAAGAACAGCATTTTTATAGAAACAAAAGAAGTAGTACGTGTTAATACACAATAGAATTTAATTGTAACTAGGGGTATCACAATAAAACAACATGCTTTTGTGAATAATTATTATCGTTGTGCTGAAATAATTCACAACGCCTTATTTATTTCTAATTCTGCAACAATATTTGATTAGGATGCAAAGCTAAAAGGCAAAATTGAAACTTTTATCTGTGGCACCCTCGTAGAAAAATATTTTATTACTAAAATCACCTTACAATGAAGATTATTTATTTTATTTGTGATATTTGAATGATAAATACGGTTTAAAATGGTTTTTGAATTCAAGTTATAATATATTATTAATAGTCTACTTTTATTTTATATAAAACTATCAATTTTAGTGTTTTACAGTCTATTTTAATTGTATTAAATTGATATTCCCATTTGGTTCAATAACCTTTCACTTTACATGAATAAAAAAGCACGTACTATCTGTAGTACTACGATAGTAAAATGAATGAAAACGTAAACTATTTCATTCATAAATAAAATGGAAAACGCGCTGTGGTGGAGTAAGGTCGAAAATCGCTTGCTCTTGTGGCGGCGGCGGAGTTTAATTGTCAGTACCTTAACCCTACTTTTAGATTTTGTTGAATTTTACTATTTAAAATCAATTTAAATACAAAATATCAACAAAGGGGCTTTAAAATGTATGCAGCATGAAAATTTGAAATGTTTTTTATGGTTTAAATACAAAATAAATTCTTTAAATATGCTTAAAATAACTGGAATAACTCGGCAAAAATTTTTATACAGCCGAGTTCCTGGAGAAATTTTTCCGTAATTTGGCGATATTTATGTTACATTTAACTTTATGATGACCAAATGACTTTATTATGTCAATTTATACATAGAATTAGTTAATTAATGCAAAATTAGATGTTGTCATTTGTTTAAAATTCATTAAATTGTGAAAATAGGTAGTCCATTTTGCACTTGAAGGTACATCTTGTACGTGGAAATCGTTACTCTCTGTAACCTTTTCAAATATTTTAGATCTGTATGGTTCTCTACGTCATTTCTTGTATCTTTTTACTTAACAATCTAAAAAATTGACTTTATTTTTCGTTTCTTCTTAGAGGGGACCAGAATATTGCAAGATATTGACTGACATACATATATTAAGAACAATGCAGCTTTTTTTTAACAATTTTTTTTACACTTCTTGTCAAAGAATATTGAAAATCGACATAAAACGTAGCTATTCAATATATCTCGTCACTTTTAGGATGTTGGGGCAAGCAGATATAATGTTATCTTTGAACCTTTGGTTTTTACGTTCTGGCATTTACTTTACAAAATGGATAAGCCTTTCGATCTGTGTTTCATGTTTTGAATGATCAGTTTCACTAATTAGATAATCAATATACTACAAATAGATCCAATAGTACCTGCTATAATTAATTGTAGGTCACTTTTGAAATTCAACCCAAGCCTTAATCTAGTTTTAAATTACGACTGGTTTAGGTGCTAGTTATAAGAACATGAACAGACTTTAAACTACACACATAAAATGAAGTAATTTTTCTTTTGAAAAAAGAATGTTTATAATTTTTTAACAAATTCTAATTTTTTTGCTTGTAAATTTTTTTTGTTGAATTGATCGTTTGATTAATCGTTCGTGGTTTTAATTGATCAACTGCTATTACATTCTTCGTAGTGATTGTATTTGTAGCTCCTGATGAAATGGGAATGTAACTTTTTTTTGTAGGTAATTATAATTCTAATTACTTATATCTGCCTCCTTGTTTTTCCTATTTAGAGGTCGAAGTTTAAACATTTTTGTACCAGTTTGAAGTTTTATAGGATTAAAAACTACTTCTGTATCCAATCAATTGATTTCGTTTAGTTAGGGAAATTTCTAGGTGTTGACATTAGTATGCGAAAGTCTTTGAAAGATTGTTATTAAAAATGGAAAGAATATGATTTTGGCTCTTTTTTTAACTATTGTCAAATTTTCCCTTTAACATGCTCGATAGCGACATCTACATTTGCTGGTGGCGAAAAATTGCTGACAAAAAATTGAATGGTCATTTATCATTAACTTATTAATCGAATCAAAAAAGGCATTCACCTAAAAGAAAATCGATAAAATGTGAACTTAAACTTTTCGAATAAAGAAAGCGAAACTGGATGTCGCTCTTTGTGAAGACATGTCCGCATGAGTGAACATGGAGGGGACTCTTATAATGTGAATTCGTTGCCAAACAAACTTGTTTGTAAGATTTTATTCTTAGCGGTAGAGATGAAGAGAAGAAGATTAAAAAGAAATTGCGTTCGTTCTCCTCTCCATCGCAGAGAATCATTCTCTCAGCAACGAGATTAAAAAATAAAGTTCAATCGTATGTGAACACACACCAACAACTCAATGGAAAAAAATAAATCAGATCGAGGCTCCGTCAAACAGAGAATAGAGAACACGAAAGCCAGTAAGTAAATATTTAGCTTTTGGCCTTATTGCTTTTCAGTATTTTCATTAGATCAAAAAAGAAACTCGGCAATTTAATACACTTAATCAGTATACCTCGGGGAATTGATTAACTTCTGCAAATATAATGGCAAATTGAAGCAAACATAATCATCAAAATCAAATCTACACAATGATAGACGGTCCGCAATTACTTGTCTATTTTAATAAACCGAAAACTAATAAAATCATTGTGGTTAGGTCTATTAAAATAATTCGAGGTGGTCTGTATTCTGTCGAAACTGCCACACGCGGATCTTTTTAGATCTCATCAGCGCGTCTTTTATCTGCTGTCTTAACAGTGCGTAATCCTAAAATGTAGCATCGTACTACAGATGGCGTTTACCGCGCCATTTGTAGTATTTTCTAAAACGTTAGGTCTATTGATTTATTTATTCATATACTCGCGAATGAATTTAAATCTCAAATGAATTATAAAAGTTGCGGCAGTTAAATGTACTTAATGTAAAACCGAATAGGGGTGCTCCATCATACAAGAACTTCTTAGAAATAAGCAGGCTGTGAAATTAAAGTGTTATTAAGTATAGCGGCTCATCGAGAATAAATGGAGCGAATAGAGTAACAGTTTCCGCCGATTCGCAGACATACTCGAACGGATTTAATCGATCGAATTAGTAAGGGAAATAGTACCAAGCAAATTAAAAGAAAAATCATATAGAAACCAGACATTTCATAGTGCATAGAAGTAAATTAACTTACAAAAAACTCATACAAAGCCTGCACATATTTCAAAACTCAACTCAAAATGGCCCCTAACTAACGTGTTTAATTATTACTATCTATCAATTACTTCTATTTAGAGATACTCTCGAATAAAACATGTTGAAAGCTACAGTTAATGATGGACTTCTTCATTTCTTTCTATCTACACTCTAGCAGGAAGGAAGACCTTCATAAACCTCAATCGATTCGATTGATTACCTACCACTAATTCTTCATGCAGGTAATACGTCAATTATTTTTCGTTTGGTGTAACATATCTACAAACTTGCACTGGATCTTCTTTTAAATTCGGATACCAAGCCAATTTAATTTGTCACATATCCATAGGTACGAAAAATAAAAACAATTGGAAGGCAAAAATTGGCGATTGTATTTAATTAAAAGTTTTTAAATAACACACATACTGTCAGAGTCGTGTACAAGCTCGGGTTTCCCAGGTGAATACAAATCCACACATCCCTTTAGATATGCTATGTATTTACATATATGTAGATATGCAATGTGTAGTGACAGGCACAGGATGTTTAAACGGTTCATAAGAGGAAATTGCTTCTGTCGGTCGGTCGAATATAGCGCAAATTAACCCCAAAATGATTTTGAATAATTCAGATCAATTTGTTCAACCCCGGGGCGATCAGTAGATATACGAATATGGAAAAAAGTGCAAAGTCATAAAATGACGCTAAAACATGAACAAATGGTAAATAAAAAATTGATTTCTGCTGTACTCAAAGAAAGCATAGGTTGATAATATACGTTCTCTGTGTGAAGGTAGAGGCGTCCCTACTAAATAAAGCTTTGTAAATATAATTTTTCCGATGTATTTACATTATTAACCAACAAATAACTGCTAATTGTGGTACTTCATAGTGTCTTTAGTCAAAATTGTTCTAAAGTGTTATCATAAAAAAAAATATTTCGGAAAAAATCGCCTGTTTTTAATGATTATTATAAATATTATAAGCTGTTATTTTTTCCGAGTAAAGCCCTTATATGTCTCTATAACGTATATAAATTTCATTCAAATCGGCTAAGCCGTTTTTGAGAAAAAAAAATCTGATTGTTCGCTTTTTGGATTTATTCAAAAACCAAAATGGATAGAGGCCTAAAATTTTCAGGATTAACATATCTCATTAGTACCAATACGCCATCACAATATAATGCTTATCGTCCTATGGCCTTTATCGTTAGCCTGGAGAAGTGGTCGTTGAATCCAGTTTTTGTTTTGGGACATTACATTGGGAAACATAAAATTTTATAAACGCGAAGTTCATTTCACATTTTTTTCCTTTTTTTATCCCAAAGAACTCTTCAAACGGAAATCTCCCAGGGAAACATTCGCTGGTAGGGTTCGGACGGTCACGTCTGTAGTACAGCACGTGTTCCATATAATACAGCTATTTTTACACAACGTTATTACCCAGTGAACCGTGTTCTTTTCTGCAGTGTCGAGGGCTACACACGTACCGCATAGGCAACATGCCGCAACTGAACTATACAATCATAACCAGACATGCCAAGTCATGTGAGAGCGACCCTACGTTATTGTACCTTCCATTCCAATAAACCCTCAATCAGGACTCGCGTAATTGCTGACAGGTGTGTAACCTATTTGAATACCAACCAGACAGAACGGGGAAGAAGGAAAAAAATGCATTGATAATTTACTAGGGTCAATTGAAAAGTCCCCGGCCTGACACATAGATGGCGGCACCAGAACTAAATCCATATGATTTTCAGTTAGTCCTAACCTTCAAAAATCGCGTCTGTAAATTTGACGGCTGTCGGATCATTAGTTTGTGAATTATAGCATTTTTAGTGAAGCAACTTTTGTTATTGTGAAAAAAATGGATAAAAAGGAATTTCGCGTGTTGATAAAATATTGCTTTTTGAAGGGAAAAAATACAGTTGAAGCAAAAACTTGGCTTGATAACGA
>NW_020438876.1:699867-703621 GCF_000699045.2 Agrilus planipennis | reverse complement strand
ATAAATTCTTTAAATATGCTTAAAATAACTGGAATAACTCGGCAAAAATTTTTATACAGCCGAGTTCCTGGAGAAATTTTTCCGTAATTTGGCGATATTTATGTTACATTTAACTTTATGATGACCAAATGACTTTATTATGTCAATTTATACATAGAATTAGTTAATTAATGCAAAATTAGATGTTGTCATTTGTTTAAAATTCATTAAATTGTGAAAATAGGTAGTCCATTTTGCACTTGAAGGTACATCTTGTACGTGGAAATCGTTACTCTCTGTAACCTTTTCAAATATTTTAGATCTGTATGGTTCTCTACGTCATTTCTTGTATCTTTTTACTTAACAATCTAAAAAATTGACTTTATTTTTCGTTTCTTCTTAGAGGGGACCAGAATATTGCAAGATATTGACTGACATACATATATTAAGAACAATGCAGCTTTTTTTTAACAATTTTTTTTACACTTCTTGTCAAAGAATATTGAAAATCGACATAAAACGTAGCTATTCAATATATCTCGTCACTTTTAGGATGTTGGGGCAAGCAGATATAATGTTATCTTTGAACCTTTGGTTTTTACGTTCTGGCATTTACTTTACAAAATGGATAAGCCTTTCGATCTGTGTTTCATGTTTTGAATGATCAGTTTCACTAATTAGATAATCAATATACTACAAATAGATCCAATAGTACCTGCTATAATTAATTGTAGGTCACTTTTGAAATTCAACCCAAGCCTTAATCTAGTTTTAAATTACGACTGGTTTAGGTGCTAGTTATAAGAACATGAACAGACTTTAAACTACACACATAAAATGAAGTAATTTTTCTTTTGAAAAAAGAATGTTTATAATTTTTTAACAAATTCTAATTTTTTTGCTTGTAAATTTTTTTTGTTGAATTGATCGTTTGATTAATCGTTCGTGGTTTTAATTGATCAACTGCTATTACATTCTTCGTAGTGATTGTATTTGTAGCTCCTGATGAAATGGGAATGTAACTTTTTTTTGTAGGTAATTATAATTCTAATTACTTATATCTGCCTCCTTGTTTTTCCTATTTAGAGGTCGAAGTTTAAACATTTTTGTACCAGTTTGAAGTTTTATAGGATTAAAAACTACTTCTGTATCCAATCAATTGATTTCGTTTAGTTAGGGAAATTTCTAGGTGTTGACATTAGTATGCGAAAGTCTTTGAAAGATTGCTATTAAAAATGGAAAGAATATGATTTTGGCTCTTTTTTTAACTATTGTCAAATTTTCCCTTTAACATGCTCGATAGCGACATCTACATTTGCTGGTGGCGAAAAATTGCTGACAAAAAATTGAATGGTCATTTATCATTAACTTATTAATCGAATCAAAAAAGGCATTCACCTAAAAGAAAATCGATAAAATGTGAACTTAAACTTTTCGAATAAAGAAAGCGAAACTGGATGTCGCTCTTTGTGAAGACATGTCCGCATGAGTGAACATGGAGGGGACTCTTATAATGTGAATTCGTTGCCAAACAAACTTGTTTGTAAGATTTTATTCTTAGCGGTAGAGATGAAGAGAAGAAGATTAAAAAGAAATTGCGTTCGTTCTCCTCTCCATCGCAGAGAATCATTCTCTCAGCAACGAGATTAAAAAATAAAGTTCAATCGTATGTGAACACACACCAACAACTCAATGGAAAAAAATAAATCAGATCGAGGCTCCGTCAAACAGAGAATAGAGAACACGAAAGCCAGTAAGTAAATATTTAGCTTTTGGCCTTATTGCTTTTCAGTATTTTCATTAGATCAAAAAAGAAACTCGGCAATTTAATACACTTAATCAGTATACCTCGGGGAATTGATTAACTTCTGCAAATATAATGGCAAATTGAAGCAAACATAATCATCAAAATCAAATCTACACAATGATAGACGGTCCGCAATTACTTGTCTATTTTAATAAACCGAAAACTAATAAAATCATTGTGGTTAGGTCTATTAAAATAATTCGAGGTGGTCTGTATTCTGTCGAAACTGCCACACGCGGATCTTTTTAGATCTCATCAGCGCGTCTTTTATCTGCTGTCTTAACAGTGCGTAATCCTAAAATGTAGCATCGTACTACAGATGGCGTTTACCGCGCCATTTGTAGTATTTTCTAAAACGTTAGGTCTATTGATTTATTTATTCATATACTCGCGAATGAATTTAAATCTCAAATGAATTATAAAAGTTGCGGCAGTTAAATGTACTTAATGTAAAACCGAATAGGGGTGCTCCATCATACAAGAACTTCTTAGAAATAAGCAGGCTGTGAAATTAAAGTGTTATTAAGTATAGCGGCTCATCGAGAATAAATGGAGCGAATAGAGTAACAGTTTCCGCCGATTCGCAGACATACTCGAACGGATTTAATCGATCGAATTAGTAAGGGAAATAGTACCAAGCAAATTAAAAGAAAAATCATATAGAAACCAGACATTTCATAGTGCATAGAAGTAAATTAACTTACAAAAAACTCATACAAAGCCTGCACATATTTCAAAACTCAACTCAAAATGGCCCCTAACTAACGTGTTTAATTATTACTATCTATCAATTACTTCTATTTAGAGATACTCTCGAATAAAACATGTTGAAAGCTACAGTTAATGATGGACTTCTTCATTTCTTTCTATCTACACTCTAGCAGGAAGGAAGACCTTCATAAACCTCAATCGATTCGATTGATTACCTACCACTAATTCTTCATGCAGGTAATACGTCAATTATTTTTCGTTTGGTGTAACATATCTACAAACTTGCACTGGATCTTCTTTTAAATTCGGATACCAAGCCAATTTAATTTGTCACATATCCATAGGTACGAAAAATAAAAACAATTGGAAGGCAAAAATTGGCGATTGTATTTAATTAAAAGTTTTTAAATAACACACATACTGTCAGAGTCGTGTACAAGCTCGGGTTTCCCAGGTGAATACAAATCCACACATCCCTTTAGATATGCTATGTATTTACATATATGTAGATATGCAATGTGTAGTGACAGGCACAGGATGTTTAAACGGTTCATAAGAGGAAATTGCTTCTGTCGGTCGGTCGAATATAGCGCAAATTAACCCCAAAATGATTTTGAATAATTCAGATCAATTTGTTCAACCCCGGGGCGATCAGTAGATATACGAATATGGAAAAAAGTGCAAAGTCATAAAATGACGCTAAAACATGAACAAATGGTAAATAAAAAATTGATTTCTGCTGTACTCAAAGAAAGCATAGGTTGATAATATACGTTCTCTGTGTGAAGGTAGAGGCGTCCCTACTAAATAAAGCTTTGTAAATATAATTTTTCCGATGTATTTACATTATTAACCAACAAATAACTGCTAATTGTGGTACTTCATAGTGTCTTTAGTCAAAATTGTTCTAAAGTGTTATCATAAAAAAAAATATTTCGGAAAAAATCACCTGTTTTTAATGATTATTATATATATTATAAGCTGTTATTTTTTCCGAGTAAAGCCCTTATATGTCTCTATAACGTATATAAATTTCATTCAAATCGGCTAAGCCGTTTTTGAGAAAAAAAAATCTGATTGTTCGCTTTTTGGATTTATTCAAAAACCAAAATAGATAGAGATAGAGATCTAAAATTTTCAGAATTAACGTATTTCATTAGTACCAATTTACCCTCAAAAAATAATCCAGATATACCTTTGGGGCCGATTCACTCTATGTTTATCGTCCTATGGCTTCTAATGAAATTGTGGATGTTG
>NW_020438876.1:683757-694934 GCF_000699045.2 Agrilus planipennis | reverse complement strand
CGCCTATAACACCACATTTCGAACGCTTCTAACCTTTTCTTTCCCGCCGCGTCCACTGTCCATGTTTCGCACCCGTACAGCGCCGTGCTCCAAACATACACCTTTAACAACCTTTTTCGAATTTCTAAATTAACCGTTTGCGAGCATAGAAGTGACTTCTTTTTATTAAAGGCGACTCGACCCTGCGCTATCCTCTGCTTACTTAATGTATCAAAAAACAATTTTCCATAATAAAATCAAGGATTTATATATACAATCTATACATAATATGTATATATACAACGAGTGTCTACCCTTTCAGTTACAAGTTTCTTGCGCTTCATTAGCTGTCGTCGATCTTGTCTAACGCGTCAGCAAACAGCACCATTAATCAGTTAATGGTGATCGTTCTTAGAGTATATTCATTATCGAAAGTAGCCGAAATTTGTTTCCAATCGTTAGGAAAAAGCGCCGGAAAGCTCATCGGAGACAGCTCTCTATTAAGCACTAAAGTAACGTGGGTGATTAAGACGATTTCGTGTTTGGGTAAATAGCAGTAATAAATGAGAAAAAAAAAGAAACTGAAGTTTTACGAATCATTTACCATTAAATAGACGGACAGACAATTATCTATTGCAAAAATTATTATTAATTCTAAAATAATAACATTTAGTAGTACATAAACAATAATCGGTAGTTTATTTAGTTGTGCACATTATTAAAATATTAATTGTTAACTCAACTGTCTCGCAAATAACAATTATTATTTTGGTCTGCAAATAAACAATAAACTGCAGCTAATTATCGAAAAACAACCGGAATGTGGACACCTACTAATAGTAGTCAGAGCCTATTTAATGACACCAGTTCAAATATTATAAACTGTTATTTACAATTAACGACAACTAAAACAAACGGTTGTAAAATAAACATACATTGTAATTCATTACTACGATCAGAAACACACGAAATGTACTCATTAAAATTTAACGACACTGCTGTGATAAAATATTTTCTCTTCAATACGATTTAATATTAATCCAACTTAGAAAGCATAATTATTATTAACTGAACTGTGAGTAAGTAATAGTACGGCTTCGTGTAATTTAATAGATTACGGTTCGACATTAAATTAGAAGGCAGAACAATGCGACAAAAGAAGCGCTAGATACCGAAACTGCAGCGTCAAACTTCCTGGTATTAGGTACCGCAGAAAACTTCGCATTAAAATGAAGAAAGGAAAAAGGCGTAGGTTTTAGAGTAGAGTATAAAGTTACTTCTGACTAGCGGGAAGTTCGTTAATATTCAAAGCGATTGTGAGTGTTTTTTATATAAAAGTGACTTCACTTTACTAAAGAAATACTCGTCAGTATTTTTTATCCATTATCAGCAAGCTTAATGAGCACCTAGAAGAATAAGAATTCCAAATAAAATCAACCCATATGGTACACTGCAACTTTTATGTAATCATCTAGTTAAAATTTCTACCAAAATGGTGTAAAAAATACCAAAACTTAACGAACTATAATAACGCTAATATTAAAGTAACCCTCAAGATTATTTATTATCGGGGGATGTTGAAGACTTACGTAAGCTTTATCAAGGGTACCAAGACGTAGGTAGATCTAGAATTCCGATCGCATTTTGCTTTGAAGCGCTATTTGTCAAAGAAGTTGATGTTTATATTTGCTTTCGGTCTTCAGACTTATCATAACCAATTGTACAAGCATCCCACTCTTGCTGGTATTTAAAGTACCACTAGTTTTTTACTCATCTCAACTGGGGATGAAGCTTTTTCTAGCGCAAGTGACTTGAATTTTTATTTGAATGATGCAAAGTGTCTCTTTAATTATCCACAACGTGCATGCATATCTGAGTGTGGAATACGAACAAGTTCGTTCCTGAGGGATTCGCCGACGACTTTATGCTATATATAACTGAACTCAAAATGAATATGGACAAATGAAGCTGAAATGAACAAAATGTCAGCGAATGGAATATTTGCAGTGAATGATTTATTACCTGACATTCGAGTACGCCTTCATGCTTTCAGTGCGTCTACCGAGAAAATATTTCGTCTTCAATTTCTAGGGAAGTTATGAGAATAAAACAATACCATCACAACAAAGTAGGTAAAAAAATTGGAAAGAAGGTAATAATATACGTGAAGGAAGAAACTACCATAAGAAATAAAGCAGAGGATAGCGCAGGATCGAGTCACCTTCGATAAGAAGAAGTCACTTATATGATCGCGAACAATTAATTAAAAAATTCGAAAAATATTGTTAAAGGTGTATGTTTGGAGTGCGGCGCTGTACGGGTGCGAAACAACATGGACGCTGGACGCTGCGGAAAAGACAAAGTTAGAAGCGTTCGAAATGTGGTGTTACAGACAAAAGAGGAGGTTACCGTGGATAGAGAAGGTTAGAAATGAAGAGGTATTAGAAAGAATAGGAGAACNGCCTATTTTGAAGCAAAGGACAAATCGTACTACAAAAATGGTATCGAAAAGTTGGAGGATCGCTATAATCAGTGTATCACCCTTGAAGGGAATTATGTTGAATAAAAAAAAACGAATTTTGCAAAAAAAATGTGTTTTACTATTTTAGGCCGGGGACTTTTCAATTGACCTGTTATTATGTAGTTACATTTGTGGAAGATTGTTACACAGACCATCCACGAAGGAAATCATTTGACAGTCAAGAATTCTAAAATCATTTTATCTATCATTACTTGCTTTCGTGTAGCGACAACAGCGATATCAAGAGTACATGTATCGACCACTGTTATATATAGTTCGGGACATCGAAACGACGCCATAAATAACCCATTATGGCGTTATGTTTCGTTATAATATAAGATAGGAGCGAGTACTTTGAGACTATAATTTTACAGGAGTACTCCATTAAAATCAAAACTAAGTTTAGAAGCATGCATTACCAAATATAATATGAACAGTGAATAATACTTAAAATTAATTGAATCTGTCCAAACTTAAATAGAGGTTACCGTTGAAGAAAGTAGAAGTTAAGCTCAGTGATACGAATTACTGAAAAAGTTGTGCATTTTAAATTGAAGTTCTTTTAGTGGCCGAGGCTCATCATTGGATTTTCCCAATTACGATTGATCTGGACTCATTAAACTTTCTTGACGGGCGCTTCTAGAAATCCCTTGCTAAAGACTAAATACAAAACTACTTGTCGCAAATAAACTGCTCTTCGCCTCGATGCTGAAATAATGAAAATGAGAAATCACCTCCAAAGCTTTCAAAATAATTATACTGACACGTAGGGATCGTTTTGCATTAACAATACTATGACTGGTATGATTTACGAAAGTAAAAATACTAATAAAATGCACCATAACTAGTTCGAGTTATGATACTGAGTCAACACAAGGCGATCTAACCCGACATACTGCGTTGTATGCGTTGTGAAAACGAGTCAACGCAACGAGGTCTAACTCGTGATTGTGAGTTGACACGGCGCCTGATAATTTAATAGGCCAGATTGTGATAACGAATCAACGCAAAGTCTATCTTGACATGCCGCGTTGCATGCGTTGTGAAAATGAGTCAACAAAATGCGATCTAACTCGACATGTTGCGTTGTATGCGTAGTGAAAACGAGTCAACGCAACGAGGTCTAAATTCGTAATTGTAAAAGTGAGTCAACACGGCGCCAGATAATTTAACAGGTCAGATTGTGATAATGAATCAACACAAAGCCTAACTTGACATGCCGTGTTGTGTGCGTTGTGAAAATGGGTTAAGACGGCATCGGTTAATTCGACGAGCCGCTGAAAGTGTTGCAAGAATAAATCAATGCAATGCATAGATGAGTCAACGTAATGGGACTTACTCATCATACTGTGTATTGAACGTTTTAAGGCGGTTTGGAAATTATCTGCTATAACATTTGTGTTTTTCAAAAGATGAACAGTAATTTTTAACATTTCTAGCTAACAAATGTTCTATAATGTAATGCAATGTCAAGGTTTTCGTTTATGAGCTTGTTTTTCAGTGTTTTAACTTCTTTTGTCTCTCTGTGTACGTATACTACATGGGGTACATTTATTGGACATTTACCGACCCTGAATCTGACATGTCATTGTATAAGTCATATCAACAAAGGAGTTTGAGCATTAAATCTGTAGGGCATCCCTGCAGCTGACAGGTCATTAATTCGTACTGACCTTAATCCTCAACAAAGTAAAACTCATACACAAACTATCTTGAGATAATATATGTATACAAAAGGTCATCTAATGGTTAAGAAACGAGGTCAAAAGAACGTGAACCCATACAAACGCGATACTTATTTTCTTGACATAATCACTGGGCATGTCGAGACTTTCTACAGCTGACATACCGTGTCTATTGTTTAAAATATTTCCTTTCGCGCTGACATGATGATTTGACGTGGCATTTCAGAAATGCTCCTCGTGACTTAAAGCAAACTTTATCCACACGTAATGGTCAGAATTAAGCGAGCGCCTGCTACGCCAGATGACTAATGACAGCGATCTCGGGCTACGCTCTTCAATTTATCACAAAAGTCACTTCCTAAAATTTTCGCGGCCCCAACGTCCAACGATATCAAAAGGTAAAAGAAATTTAATTAAAGGGAACCGCCTGGCATAAATTATTTTAATAATTTCAAGAAACAAAAAGAGATTTTCCCGCTTCAGCACTCCAAAATTAAATTCGTAATGGAATAACCGACAGTAAATTACGGCGGAATTGTACGAAAAATTTAGAAATGGCTTGCTCGAATACATTATTTAAGGACCATGATAAAATAACACATCTACAAACTCTGACATGACGGTGTATCTATGAAATTAAATAGATAACAGACACAAAATTGAAGACACCGAGGAAAAATGTAGTAACGAGTATTGTAGTTCTTCTCAAAACACGGAGATGAAATAATAAAATGAAAATGAAATAATAAAAAAAAATCGTTAGGTAATAATCTCAAAAATACTGGTATGCAAGGGAAGAAAAAGAGCGAATATAATGATAGGAAACGAAAAATTAGAAGAAGTGGCCAATTTTAGGTATCTAGGAAGTCAGATAAGTCAGGATGAAAAGAGTAGTAGGGATATAAAGCACAGGATAGCGTAGGGTCGAGTTGCCTTCAATAAAAAGGAATCACTTGTATGCTCGCGAACAATTAATTTAGAAATTTGAAAAGGATTGTTGAGGGTGTATGTTTGGAGCGCGGCGTTGTACGGGTGCGAAACATGGATGCTGGACCCTGCGGAAAAGAAAAGGCTAGAAGCTTTCGAAATATGGTGTTACAGGCGAATGATGAGGATACCGTGGATAGGGAAGGTTAGAAATGAAGAGGCATTAGAAAGAATAGGACAACAGAGGACTCTATGGAAATCTATAAGAAATAGGCGAGATAGGTTGGTAGGACATTTTTTCAGGCATGAAGGTCTAGTCAGAAACATATTAGAGGCAGAAACGGAAGTTAGGAGGGGTAGAGGTAGACCTACATTAGATTACTGTTCGCAAATAATTGAGGATGTGGGTTGTTCTACTTTTAGGGAAATGCGAAGATTAGCTCAAGATAGAAAAGAGTGGATGTGCGTGTCCAATCAGTTTTAGGACTGACGACCTTATGATGATGAGTTAATAATGTCACAAATTTAATAGCTACATTCTTTTTCAGTGAACTAAGATGTCGAGACATTTAATTTGATATTCAGGTCTCGGAATCTATGAGAAACTCCCACATTTGTAACTAGAAACTACAACTGATTTAATTAAATTTATCGCCTAGAAAATCACAAACTCAATCTACAAATTGATAAACTCTCTATAAAGAGTATTTCATTCCAGTGACAGTTGCAACCGTAAATTAGATTAAAGTGTCATGTTCCTTTTCATTTTTCCATTCGTTCGGCATTTTCAAACTTTAATTAATTTATCGAAGATATTGAATTACGGGGTTTTCTACGAATCTACTAAGATATGAAGTGTGCTCGGATGCTAAACTTGGAGCAGTTCAATCAACTAAAATACATCCATACGACCTCTAGATTCTCGAACTCCTAATTCCATGACACTGCACATTAATTAAAATCAATCATGAAAAGCATCACGAATTATTAATCAACTCTTGGATTCAATCATATCTACGGTTATTAGGTCACGTGACCCTACAAATCTTATATATATATATAACCTAGTTCATTAATAAATAAAGAAAACAGTTCATCTATATTTAACTGACATGAGACTGATTCTATCATAAAGTAATCTTGCAACTACTACAAAAGTATATTAAAACAATCACAGTTACGTAAATAACTTTTTCATTACTACAAATACTCTATCGGTAATAATTATATCTGTCATTTGTAACAAAAGTTGTTTGTCGATAGTGTTTATTTGAGCATTAGTACTAAAGGAGAATCTCGTTCTGTCTGGATTACAACATCGGTTACAAGCGAATCATTAATCAAAACTTGGTGAGAATAGATACAGTACTAATGTGTTTTCTTGTCACTTTACACTCGAAACAGAAATAGAAATCAAACCATTCGAATTTAATCAAATCAGATCTTCTATTGAACGTCTGTTTAATGATGTTTTGAGAATAAAATGCAGTGATTTCTGTAAAACTAATCATTACATACATGTGTATGATAAATAATCAATACATTAATTATCAGCGGCTCTTGAGTATGCCAATAAGCATGATCAACCGATCGATGGTCGGCAACCTTTGTACTAAAGACGCAGAGGACAATAATTCATATCCTGCGTGACACATATTTGCCTGCACAATAGGAGTTCCACAATTGTAGAGAAGAATGATTTATAAATACCGTGCGGTATAAATAAGAAGTAGATTATCAGTTTTTCTTTTCTTTTATCATAAAAACATATTTTATTTTACCACTTTAAAGGAGGTGGTACTTTGTTAACCACCTACTCAATTTAATTTATTTTCGTGGTTGGAGTTTGAATTTAATCTAAAAGTATGATATAAAAATCGGTCCAAACGCCTACCTTTATTCTAGCCCTAAGGTGGCAGTTGATTGAAATTAATCTTCCTTCCTGGAAACTCCCTGCGAGACCGTAGCGATCAGACAGTTAGGTGATAAGAAGTACCAACCCTTAAATACCCGTTTCCGAATCCGCTGAAAACCAAAATTTCGAAAAAAAAAATACATTAAGCGCTATCTCCACTGCTTGATTAATGATCTGGATACGTTGACACGCCTTATCGGGAAATACTATCAGTAGTTCTGGGAAGAAAGACGGGAAATCATTGGTCGAGGGCAAATGTAAGACACGAAGATAGATGTATGAAAATAAAAAAGAATTTAAATTACACGACCATTTTCACAAGGTAAGAAAGTTCGGAAATTGATAAAGTACGAAAGTAGACCAAAAATACTTATGAAACAAACGCTAACTGTTTCGCAACGTGGTAACTTCATCAAGTGAAGATAGATATTGTTCGATATTTAACTATTACCAAAATATTATTTAATTATTATATATTTATATTAGTACTAGTGGCGTAGATAACAATAGGGTAGCAAGGTGGTGTAATGCTCAAGGCAGAGCCAAAAACAATTAGAACCTTAACACTCACAGTAGGTTTTCCTATTAAGTTACTACAGTGGGTATTGTCAGTTCACTTAGAGAACGGTACAGCGTGGGTGATGCCCACAAACGAATATTGGTCGTATGCGGCTTCCTGAAATATGGCCGATCGTTTACCATCAGAGGGGGTAAGCCAGTAGCGCACTGATGATGCCACCTGTTGTTGGTCCACACAAATCGATGTAGTACCGTGTACCATTCTCTAAGTAAACGGACCCTATCTACCTATATTTTTAGGTTCCTAGATACATATTTTCTTTCTGAGATCAACAACCTTGATGGTGAAGGGTTGCGTTGAATATAAGAAATATATAAGTGTATATGCAAGAAAGGATTGAAGATTTAAAAGAAACGAACTGATAAGACGCAGCCGACAGCATCAGATTACAGTAAATATTTTTAGATGGTCCCGAAAAGATATAACACGCAGACGGCGCCCGGCTGCAACAAAGACAGCGTCGCGACGCTGATATTCTGCCAGCGACGTTACTACTGTTGAATATTGGAAAATGAACGCCGGGCGAGATGCATCCACTTTTGTAAGACATCGGTCTGATTGTTTCTATGAAATATCCAAACAGAAACAGTGTCGCCATCTGTTGGGTATTTGCTGCTATTAAGTATTGGAAGCGTTACACATGGTTTTATACTAAAGTGTGTACTTGTATGAGTTAAAATAGAAACTCACTTAGCCTGTACTTGTGATTGTGATGGAGACCTATAACACGTTGAGAATTTAAGATTCAGTTATCTAGTAAAAATCATTTTAAATATAATAATAAGACTGTACAGGATGATCCGGTATCATAATGCTCAATTAAAACTCACAATATTCTAAAAATGTTTCGCGAATTTACACGATAATGCTTTTCGGAGTAATTAGAATGAAAGGAAGGTTTTATTTCTTACGCAAAGTACCAAGCAGAAGAACAAGAATGGGTGATAAAGGCACAAAAGATTTCCATGCCTGTTATATTTGGAAGTCTTAGCTGTAAACGCAGCAGTAGCTAATGGAAACAATGGTTTAATTTCGTGGCATTTCACTTTAGACACAAATTCGCTTGACATCATCTCTAAAAGACAAAAACAAATAGGGAAGAACAAAACTGGGACATCTGGGACATCAAACTACACGAGTCAGAAAATTAGGCACTTCATAAATAACTTTTGTGTGAATCAGTTGTCCATAACAGACTTGATGTAAAAATTGCTATTGTACAATTATTGAAGATTATACAGTGTTAAAGGTACCTAACAGGTCAATTGAAAAGTCCCCGGCCTAAAATAGTAAAACACAANTCTTATAATGTGAATTCGTTGCCAAACAAACTTGTTTGTAAGATTTTATTCTTAGCGGTAGAGATGAAGAGAAGAAGATTAAAAAGAAATTGCGTTCGTTCTCCTCTCCATCGCAGAGAATCATTCTCTCAGCAACGAGATTAAAAAATAAAGTTCAATCGTATGTGAACACACACCAACAACTCAATGGAAAAAAATAAATCAGATCGAGGCTCCGTCAAACAGAGAATAGAGAACACGAAAGCCAGTAAGTAAATATTTAGCTTTTGGCCTTATTGCTTTTCAGTATTTTCATTAGATCAAAAAAGAAACTCGGCAATTTAATACACTTAATCAGTATACCTCGGGGAATTGATTAACTTCTGCAAATATAATGGCAAATTGAAGCAAACATAATCATCAAAATCAAATCTACACAATGATAGACGGTCCGCAATTACTTGTCTATTTTAATAAACCGAAAACTAATAAAATCATTGTGGTTAGGTCTATTAAAATAATTCGAGGTGGTCTGTATTCTGTCGAAACTGCCACACGCGGATCTTTTTAGATCTCATCAGCGCGTCTTTTATCTGCTGTCTTAACAGTGCGTAATCCTAAAATGTAGCATCGTACTACAGATGGCGTTTACCGCGCCATTTGTAGTATTTTCTAAAACGTTAGGTCTATTGATTTATTTATTCATATACTCGCGAATGAATTTAAATCTCAAATGAATTATAAAAGTTGCGGCAGTTAAATGTACTTAATGTAAAACCGAATAGGGGTGCTCCATCATACAAGAACTTCTTAGAAATAAGCAGGCTGTGAAATTAAAGTGTTATTAAGTATAGCGGCTCATCGAGAATAAATGGAGCGAATAGAGTAACAGTTTCCGCCGATTCGCAGACATACTCGAACGGATTTAATCGATCGAATTAGTAAGGGAAATAGTACCAAGCAAATTAAAAGAAAAATCATATAGAAACCAGACATTTCATAGTGCATAGAAGTAAATTAACTTACAAAAAACTCATACAAAGCCTGCACATATTTCAAAACTCAACTCAAAATGGCCCCTAACTAACGTGTTTAATTATTACTATCTATCAATTACTTCTATTTAGAGATACTCTCGAATAAAACATGTTGAAAGCTACAGTTAATGATGGACTTCTTCATTTCTTTCTATCTACACTCTAGCAGGAAGGAAGACCTTCATAAACCTCAATCGATTCGATTGATTACCTACCACTAATTCTTCATGCAGGTAATACGTCAATTATTTTTCGTTTGGTGTAACATATCTACAAACTTGCACTGGATCTTCTTTTAAATTCGGATACCAAGCCAATTTAATTTGTCACATATCCATAGGTACGAAAAATAAAAACAATTGGAAGGCAAAAATTGGCGATTGTATTTAATTAAAAGTTTTTAAATAACACACATACTGTCAGAGTCGTGTACAAGCTCGGGTTTCCCAGGTGAATACAAATCCACACATCCCTTTAGATATGCTATGTATTTACATATATGTAGATATGCAATGTGTAGTGACAGGCACAGGATGTTTAAACGGTTCATAAGAGGAAATTGCTTCTGTCGGTCGGTCGAATATAGCGCAAATTAACCCCAAAATGATTTTGAATAATTCAGATCAATTTGTTCAACCCCGGGGCGATCAGTAGATATACGAATATGGAAAAAAGTGCAAAGTCATAAAATGACGCTAAAACATGAACAAATGGTAAATAAAAAATTGATTTCTGCTGTACTCAAAGAAAGCATAGGTTGATAATATACGTTCTCTGTGTGAAGGTAGAGGCGTCCCTACTAAATAAAGCTTTGTAAATATAATTTTTCCGATGTATTTACATTATTAACCAACAAATAACTGCTAATTGTGGTACTTCATAGTGTCTTTAGTCAAAATTGTTCTAAAGTGTTATCATAAAAAAAAATATTTCGGAAAAAATCACCTGTTTTTAATGATTATTATATATATTATAAGCTGTTATTTTTTCCGAGTAAAGCCCTTATATGTCTCTATAACGTATATAAATTTCATTCAAATCGGCTAAGCCGTTTTTGAGAAAAAAAAATCTGATTGTTCGCTTTTTGGATTTATTCAAAAACCAAAATAGATAGAGATAGAGATCTAAAATTTTCAGAATTAACGTATTTCATTAGTACCAATTTACCCTCAAAAAATAATCCAGATATACCTTTGGGGCCGATTCACTCTATGTTTATCGTCCTATGGCTTCTAATGAAATTGTGGATGTTG
>NW_020438876.1:676212-683598 GCF_000699045.2 Agrilus planipennis | reverse complement strand
GGTGATTAAGACGATTTCGTGTTTGGGTAAATAGCAGTAATAAATGAGAAAAAAAAAGAAACTGAAGTTTTACGAATCATTTACCATTAAATAGACGGACAGACAATTATCTATTGCAAAAATTATTATTAATTCTAAAATAATAACATTTAGTAGTACATAAACAATAATCGGTAGTTTATTTAGTTGTGCACATTATTAAAATATTAATTGTTAACTCAACTGTCTCGCAAATAACAATTATTATTTTGGTCTGCAAATAAACAATAAACTGCAGCTAATTATCGAAAAACAACCGGAATGTGGACACCTACTAATAGTAGTCAGAGCCTATTTAATGACACCAGTTCAAATATTATAAACTGTTATTTACAATTAACGACAACTAAAACAAACGGTTGTAAAATAAACATACATTGTAATTCATTACTACGATCAGAAACACACGAAATGTACTCATTAAAATTTAACGACACTGCTGTGATAAAATATTTTCTCTTCAATACGATTTAATATTAATCCAACTTAGAAAGCATAATTATTATTAACTGAACTGTGAGTAAGTAATAGTACGGCTTCGTGTAATTTAATAGATTACGGTTCGACATTAAATTAGAAGGCAGAACAATGCGACAAAAGAAGCGCTAGATACCGAAACTGCAGCGTCAAACTTCCTGGTATTAGGTACCGCAGAAAACTTCGCATTAAAATGAAGAAAGGAAAAAGGCGTAGGTTTTAGAGTAGAGTATAAAGTTACTTCTGACTAGCGGGAAGTTCGTTAATATTCAAAGCGATTGTGAGTGTTTTTTATATAAAAGTGACTTCACTTTACTAAAGAAATACTCGTCAGTATTTTTTATCCATTATCAGCAAGCTTAATGAGCACCTAGAAGAATAAGAATTCCAAATAAAATCAACCCATATGGTACACTGCAACTTTTATGTAATCATCTAGTTAAAATTTCTACCAAAATGGTGTAAAAAATACCAAAACTTAACGAACTATAATAACGCTAATATTAAAGTAACCCTCAAGATTATTTATTATCGGGGGATGTTGAAGACTTACGTAAGCTTTATCAAGGGTACCAAGACGTAGGTAGATCTAGAATTCCGATCGCATTTTGCTTTGAAGCGCTATTTGTCAAAGAAGTTGATGTTTATATTTGCTTTCGGTCTTCAGACTTATCATAACCAATTGTACAAGCATCCCACTCTTGCTGGTATTTAAAGTACCACTAGTTTTTTACTCATCTCAACTGGGGATGAAGCTTTTTCTAGCGCAAGTGACTTGAATTTTTATTTGAATGATGCAAAGTGTCTCTTTAATTATCCACAACGTGCATGCATATCTGAGTGTGGAATACGAACAAGTTCGTTCCTGAGGGATTCGCCGACGACTTTATGCTATATATAACTGAACTCAAAATGAATATGGACAAATGAAGCTGAAATGAACAAAATGTCAGCGAATGGAATATTTGCAGTGAATGATTTATTACCTGACATTCGAGTACGCCTTCATGCTTTCAGTGCGTCTACCGAGAAAATATTTCGTCTTCAATTTCTAGGGAAGTTATGAGAATAAAACAATACCATCACAACAAAGTAGGTAAAAAAATTGGAAAGAAGGTAATAATATACGTGAAGGAAGAAACTACCATAAGAAATAAAGCAGAGGATAGCGCAGGATCGAGTCACCTTCGATAAGAAGAAGTCACTTATATGATCGCGAACAATTAATTAAAAAATTCGAAAAATATTGTTAAAGGTGTATGTTTGGAGTGCGGCGCTGTACGGGTGCGAAACAACATGGACGCTGGACGCTGCGGAAAAGACAAAGTTAGAAGCGTTCGAAATGTGGTGTTACAGACAAAAGAGGAGGTTACCGTGGATAGAGAAGGTTAGAAATGAAGAGGTATTAGAAAGAATAGGAGAACAGACGACCCTATGAAAGGACACCTCAGGCATAAAGGTCTAGTCAAAGACATAGAAGCAGAAACAGGAGTTAGGATGAGTAGAGGTAGACCTAGATTAGATTACTGTTCGCAAATAGTTAAGGATGTGGGTTGTTCTAATTTTAGGGAAATGCGAAGACAAGCTCAGGGTAAATTTACTATTTCCTATTATTAAATAAGAAAGCAGATTTAATCATAAATGAGAACTTTCATTCTGTTCTTTAATAACCCAACAGTTTGCCCAATCTATAATTTATATGATTTGGAATAGTTTGCGTGAATTTTTGAGCTTCTTATTCATTGGCAGTGTTGTATCAGGTTTATTTAGCCTTACTCTTTTAATCTAAATCTACTGATTGTAATTCTAATAAAATCTCCAAACCCGTTTCGAGTTCATTTGGCAGCATCTGTTTCCAGAAAACGGTGCTCGCACTAAATCAATAACGTGGATGCCACGCCGCTGGTTTGTACAGGAGCATTTAATTCGTAATAATGACTAATGAGTTTGCTTAGTTTAAGGAGTGTATTTCCCCCATAATGGACCCGGTGTGTGTACTAATCTCGAAATTAACTGCACCGTCTGGCATTGAGCAGCATCTCTATGTACCACTATTGAGTATATACATACATGTAGGTAGGTATGTAGTGAGACACAGACGACAAAATCGCGATGGAAGAATGAAATGTAGTTGCGACGCTGTTACTACGGCATCGAGACGCCTAGGTTACTCGGTAATACTCTTCTTATTTGAGAGCATCATGTTCCATGTCATCCCTCGCATTTGCTTTGATAAGACGCTTTTGACCGACGCAAAATGCATAATCGTGCAAATGAGCATCTGGAAATTTGCATCCCCTTCTAAACTTGTATATGTTCCATTAACAGACACAGTAAAAACGGCTAATGATATAAAAAGAAATTGGATGTACTGAAGTATAAGAAATAGACATTTAGAATTAGCGTAGGTATCTTTGATAGACAAATTAAAGACTCATCAATAAACAATAGCAACTCAGTCCACAATCAGTTACGGTACTGTATAGGTCTATAGAGTCTAGATCTCTATATCATAGCGTGGCATTTGGGTCCAATTTCTAGTTCACTAGCTTGGCATTCGGGTAAACACCGGATCGATTTCTAGTTTACCGGCTTAGCATTCGAATAAACACCGGTTCGATTTCTACTTTACTAGCTTGGCATTCGAGTAAACACCGGTTGGATTTCTAGTTTACTAGTTTGACATTCGAGCAAACACCAGTTCGATTTGTGCTTTACCAACTTGGCTTTTGGGTAATCACCGGTTCGATTTGTAGTTTACCAACTTGGCATTCGGGTAAACACCGGTTCGATTTCTAGTTTTCCACCTTGGCATTCGGGTAAACACCGGTTTGATTTCTAGTTTTCCACCTTGGCATTCGGGTAAACACCGGTTTGATTTCTAGTTTTCCACCTTGGCATTCGGGTAAACACCGGTTTGATTTCCAGTTTACTGGCTTGGCATTCGGGTAAACACCGGTTCGTTTTCTAGTTTACCAGCTTGGCATTCGGGTAAACACCGGTTCGATTTCTACGTTACCAGCTTGGCATTCGGGTAAACACCGGATTGTTTGCTAGTTTACCAGCTTGGCATTCGGGTAAACACCGGTTAGGTTTCTAGTTTACCAGCTTGGCATTCAGGTAAACACCGATTCGATTTCTACGTTACCAGCTTGGCATTCGAATAAACACCGGTTCGATTTCTACGTTACCAGCTTGGCATTCGAATAAACACCGGTTAGATTTCTAGTTTACCAGCTTGGCATTCGGGTAAACACCGGTTTGAATTCTAGCTTACCGGCTTGGCATTCCGGTAAACACCGGTTTGTTTTCTAGTTTAACAACTTGGCATTCGGGTAAACACCGGTTCGATTTCTAGTTTTAACAGTAGGAGATGCAGACAATCAGAATTTGAGCATGTTGCCAGTATCGGACTTTAAAGAAAGTTCAATATTGTCAGAAATTTAAGAAAGTAAGGACACTTGTTTAAAGATATAATTCCAACCTGACCTTATGTGTGTCATTATGTCAGTATGTCTGACAGGACGAACACCAAATCCGTGTATGATAATTGCGAGATTTCTAATTTGACGAAAGTTGACATTAACTGGGTAAAATCTGCTAAACTTTAATTGGCAATTCGAAAATAGTAAAATGCGCTGGAGACGAGATTAAATTTAAGTTTTATACAACCGTATGCCAAAAGTCCGTCTAACATGGCGCCATGTAATTAAAAACACATGCCGCATGGTACTAATTTGACGTTATTGTTGCAATTCAGTTGCATATTGTGCTTATAACCGGCTGTAATATTGGCGTCGCGACGCGACGTGACGATTTACTACAGTTCCAGCTGTTTCCCCTTTTGTAACAGCTAAATAATAAAGTTTTATGGCCAGTCGACTATTCAACGGCTTCACAATTTAATAACTCGAATAGTTTAAATCGAATGGCAGACTCGAATTTATAGACGCGGTTTATATCTATGAAAGCAAAATTGTGTTACTAGAAACGCTACCTTTTACTCCACCGATACTTTCTTTTAAAATTCTCTATGCAATTCCATCTCATACGTTCTATATTCGTCAACTCATACTTTTCTTCTTCACCTTTCCGTATCCCCTCTTCATACAACCCCTTCTAACCGTTTTAGCCTTTAGTCTTTTGTTCTATTTTGATTCCATGGTTGGATTTTTGTTTTGCCTAAACAGTAGTACATAGTGGTGGATCGGAAATCCCAGAATAGTAGTGGTAGGGGTAGAAGTGGACAGAAAGGATGAAAGTCAACCTTCATAAGAAAATACATGGGATTCTGATCCAGAACAAAGGTACTAGTTCTCAAATGGTATAGTATGGTATGGTATAATCATTGGACCACGACGCGTCGCCGGGTTCTTTAGGAAGAGATAGAGCGATAAAATTAGTGTGGAAGGTAGCAGCCTGGCTCAGCGTATTTCAAAATAAACGTAGTGTGCTCCATGGTGAATAAATTGGGAATATTCCGTCTTAAGCTCGTGTATTTTAATGTGGACATTGCGTCGCAGCTCGATCGTAAACAAGGCTCATACTCCTCCGACAGTTGCGCCGAATCGAGCGGGTTCCATTGTTAAAAAATGTGAAACGCGCGCGACGCTCCGCTGTTCCTATACCAGTTTCGGAAATGTAGAAGATCATTCTCTCGAAAAACACTCGTTACGTAGCATGGCATAAA
This sequence comes from Agrilus planipennis, assembly GCF_000699045.2. Taxonomy (NCBI): domain Eukaryota; kingdom Metazoa; phylum Arthropoda; class Insecta; order Coleoptera; family Buprestidae; genus Agrilus; species Agrilus planipennis. The sequence continues at coordinate 678,392 of NW_020438876.1, read as the reverse complement.
ACTTTTACGACGTATTTATTGTTGCTTTACGGACCAACAAGCAAGTTTTATTAACCATTAAAACCTGGCCCTTCCTTTACTTGAATCCCGGGGACGCGCTATTTTGTCGAAGCTGATGCCCGAGCCACCGTTAATCTGATTTAGTGTTCCAAACCCTCGGACTACGCAGAAAACTTCGAATTCGGTATGTTACTTTATGGTAAGGGCGGAAACGTCTTAAGGATTCAACAACCACAAATGAAAAGAAATAGCCGCAATACACGACCCTTATACCCTTTACATGCTTGGAATAGGTATATAATTCGGGTTAGAGGTTAGAGGTCCTGAGTGGGGCGGGGGATGATGCTAAAATAACAAAAAAAAGACAATTTCTGAGATGGCTTCGTAAATTTTGCTAGTTACAGCCAATACGTAATTAGTACCTATCCTGTGGTATGAAAGAAAAGAGTGGGGGAGACAGAGGAGAGGGGGTGAAGAGAGGAGGAGAAGTGGGAGGGGTGAAGGTAGGAGGAGAAACGGGAGGGGTGAAGAGGGGGAGAGAAGGGGGAGAGAGGAGAAGGGGGGTGAAAATTCATCCATGGAACAACTAAATTAAAGAAAAATATTGCGTATGTTATGTATTATGGTATGGAATAAAATTGTTTCTATTTCTCACACCGCACCTCCCTTCGTTGAGGAGCTTTTTATACCACCCTCTCTACCCCGTGCATCTTGCTCTGTCCTTTTTTATGCCGAAGGGTTCTCATGTAACCCCAAAAACATCAACAAGTATTTAAACATAAATCAATTTCCACGATCAAACTATAAATTTCGTGTGCGTAGCAGAATTGAAGTTAATTCGTTCAAAATGGCACGCAAATTGGGGTAGGAAAATGTGTACCCTACATCAGATAATTGAAGCACTAATCGTCCATGATTTAACCGAAAGACCATACAGACTCGACACAATGTGCTCATAAAGGGAAACATTAGGCGTTCGCAGGGCAAAAGTGACCCCATGAATATAACCATCTGTCTGAGCAGAATTGGCAACAATGATTGTAATTATACACCGGCATCACGGCGGCAAAGCGAAACGAAGCCTACGCCAGGCTGTTACCGTTGCGTTAATATGCATGATAATTAGCTTTCCAACGTTACACAACACAGACGGACGCAGATTCTGCGTGAAATTGCGGAACGCGAAACTTGATTTGAAACTTCAACACAAAATTGATGTATGCATATAGGTAAAAAGGGAACAGCGACATGTGGATGTTCCCGAGATAAAAATGTTCAGTCTCTCAGAGTCTCTGAAAGCGAGACTCGAGTCTTCGTCTCTCATCGAGTATCTCTGGTGTCGCTGAGAGAAACTGTCAAAAAAACTGTTTAGCGTCTCTGAACGAAAGACTCGAGTTGCTCATAGAGAGATCCTCATTTCGTATCCAGTCTCTGAACTAGNAATGATCCCAGTTCATTTGCAGGTCCTCTAAAATTTTGTAGAATACTGAAAGTTTTAAGGTAACACAAGTAAACGATTTCGAAATTATCAACGTTGAAATCTTTTGATGATGAAAGCTATAATTCTTTTTATCTCTATGTGGCTATAAAAGTCAGAACAAAGGATAAATTTGGATGGAATTCAGGAAACGTCATAGCCAAAACTGTATTGTCCTTAAATAAATACTTGAATCCTTTGATGTTTTCGACAAAAGTCTTAAGACTGGTTGGACACGCACCTGCACTCTTTCCTATCCTGAGCTAATCTTCGCATTTCCCTAAAACTAGAACATCCCACATCTTTAACTATTTGCGAACATTCGTCTAATGTAGGTCTACCTCTACTTTTCTTGACTCCTGTTTCTGCCTCTAATATGTCTCTGACTATACCTTCATGCCTGAGAAGGTGTCCTACTACCCCATCTCACCTATTTCTTATTGACTTCTCCTATTCTTTCCAATACCTCTTAATTTCTAACCTTCTCTATCCACGGTATCCTCATCATTCGCCTGTAACACTACATTTTGACCGCTTCTAACCTTTTCTTTCCCGCCGCGTCCACTGTCCATGTTTCGCACCCGTACAACGCCGTGCTCCAAACATACACCTTTAACAACCTTTTTCGAATTTCTAAATTAACCGTTCGCGAGCATAGAAGTGACTTCTTTTTATTAAAGGCGACACGACCCTGCGCTATCCT
>NW_020438876.1:653460-670439 GCF_000699045.2 Agrilus planipennis | reverse complement strand
AACGAGAGACTCGAGTCGCTCATAGAGAGATCCTCATTTCGTATCCAGTCTCTGAACGAGAGACTCGAATCTCTGAACGAGAGACTCGAGTCGCTCATAGAGAGATCCTCATTTCGTATCCAGTCTCTGAATGAGAGACTCGAATCTCTGAATTAACAATTTTATCGTTCGAGTCTCTCATACAGATACTGTGAGAGATCCATAAAACACCTAGGAAATAACCGAGAGACTGTGAGAGACGCTCTCAGAGACGCTGAAAGACTCTGAAAGACACTGAGAGACTGGACTTTTTGTCTAGGGTTTTCTATACCTAAACCACCAAAATCGTCAATTGATTAGAATTATATCAGTACTGCCATTGGAGTGCTGATGATAACAAACCCGTGTGGAGGTTTCGACAGAACAATAAAGAACATAAACGCTTTACTCCTGTTTTGCCCATCGTACAAACCAGCCGCCTTCAAGGCAATTTTTAGTCCTACCATTAAAAGGTTGTTATCTCCTATGAGCAGTTTCCTTGATGTGTCTAAAATTTACTCTCCAATTGTATGATAAGGGTATCTCTACTGTAGGGATTTCCCCTCTAAAAAAACCTACTTTAGGTACTCAATAGTGGATTTTTCTACTTAAAGTTGCCCAGTTTATGTTTGTGCCATCAAAAATATTATTGGGAATTATGAAAGTGATGGTAACTGACCGAGTGTAATTTATCAGGGAGGAATTGTTTCAGAGCGAAAATCCGTCGGCCAAACGAGCCGCAGCTCCGGGGCTAAGCCATTACATCCTGGGCAAAAGGTGCCCCATAAGCATCATCACTTACAAAACATATATCTCTCATACCCACAAGGGTCCTTCTACATACAATTTTCCGACAATAACCAAAATCATACTACAAGTATATGACCTTTAACATATTTCTTAAGTCACAGAGAAATACCATAAAATGACCCTATTAAAGTTAAACAGTATTCATAAATGTTCATACCTAGATTAGAAAACTAAACCTACGCTGTTACTTTACAAAATTGTTGACATCATCAATAATCTGCCTTGTATCAATGCGTGCTGCATTAATTTTAAATGTTTCATCCCCCTTTACTGTGTCTAAAAATGCATGATACTTTTCTATTTTTGCTTTTGTCCAAAATTTCCCAATCGGTTATATAGTAACGTATTCTCTCTGCATGAACAAGAGATCTGTAAGCACACACACGTCCGTTCATGTCGAAGGGAGATCATTCCGGGAGAGTATCAAACGTATACTAACACAAACCCCTCAATAATCCCACGATGATATTATTATCTACAGTGCAACTACCACAATGTTGATGTTTAACGTAAATGCAATTTCCTTGCCATGCTTCGGTTGCTTCCTCCATAATCGTTTGTATTATGAAACAAACAGTAATTAACTGTAATTGTAATTAAACTATTTGCTTGTACCTTACCGTTTAGTAGTTCTTAAAACATAAGACGTACCCACAGTATACATAAGTACATGTTAAATTTCTACGATTAGTAACAAGTACTTACGTGGTTCGTGTTGTCTTTTGCTCCCATAACATTATAACCTTAAATTAACTGGACTTACGGTAGGAAAAGACAACAAGAAAGAAGGGAGAGTTATAGTGGTTAAGTCCTTTGACACTTCCATCTTTACTTTTTCTCAAAAATGCATGCCTCTTCTGTGCCTATATTGTTTTTATTTACGTGCAGGTAGATATGAAGAAGAGAGGCAGGAAACAAGTCATGATATCCATGTGAGAAAAGGATAACAAGGAGATACATGTTTCTTTTGTATTTTAAAGAAAGTACAGGTAGATATACAAGTAGATACTAAACTAGTATAGGGCGTTATGTAAGTAAATATATCAATATTTTACGTAAAGGTACCTAGGCCAGGTCAAGATCAGAACCCAAACAAGATTTGCCGATAAGAAGAAGGGCGTGTGGAACGCCGAGCGAAAATTGTTGAATAATTTAATAAGAAAAGGTCGAAACAAGGTCATATTAAATAACTCAGTTAGCAAATGGGAATCGTCAGAGACTGCTAGAAACTTGTTCAAGCAACAAATTAGGTACTCAATTAAGAAAATCGCATTTTCTAAGTATGTGGGCGTTGAAACTAAATAATAACATAACATAAGTCAAAAAGTTCACCTATAACAGAATTTGATATGTTCATGTGAATCTACTAGAAAAAGTGGTAAGTGCGTAAGTATATGGAGTGTCTAATATTGTATTTGTTTTTCAAAAATAAGCATGTGCAAACATTTCAAAAAAAAAGACGCTTGCTTCCTGGCCGAATGTACAAAACATAAGGAGCTCTCAGATGGCGCATCAAAACGTAATTCCAAGAAGTTGCTTTTCCGACTTTTCCGATAATAAGGTCGGACTCTCAAGTCCATTTTCAGAATTTATCGTTTTTCAGGCGGAAACGAAGCACGCTATACGAGAGGACAATCTTAAGACGAGAGCGAGCCAGTGAATAAATTTAACCCGTAAAAGTCGAAGGTTTTCATCGAGGGATCTTCATGACAACCTTTGAAAAAGTAATGAATTCAAAACAAAAGAAGATTTTTACCATCGCTTTTTGTTTGTCTGTTTTCTGCTTAGCAAAAATAGTGAATGGTAATATTCGAAATGCGTCACTTCTAGTCAAGATGGCATTTCTATATACTTGCAGGAAAAGTAATGCAAACCAAAATGTTTTCCTAAAATGTAGTTGTTAAGTACAGCTTCGATAAGAGACAGACATTAGAACACAATCTTACTCCAAATGGGTTTAGGTGAAGCTAATTCTTATATGTCGCCATCTATATTATTCCAAATGAACTAATGATGAGAATGAAGTAGTTAAGTACAACTTTGATAAGATCTGATGAAATTTCAATCTCATTTGATCTCGTTAGCACGCCCTACATAGTTCCGTCAGAGCTAAACCAAAATGTTTTCCTAAAATGAAGTAGTTAAGTACAGCTTCGATAAGAGACAAACATTAGAACACAATCTTACTCCAAATGTGTTTCGGTGAAGCTAATTCTTATGATATGTCGCCATCTGGATTATTCCAAATGAACTAATGATGAGACGGTACGACACAGTTTACTTTTCTCTGAGAAGGGGGATCCCAGACTTTTAGTTGTAGTACCTACGTCTACTGTAATAATTTATCTGTTTTCGCGTCAGTCAACCACGAACCTAATTTTGTGCCAGGTTCTCGGGGTGGTCCCGGGTGCGGGAATCGCATCATCTATCATCTACCCTTACGAACGCCACACTTCGGGCGGGTATTCTAATGGCTTTAAATACTTCTCATCAGAAATGGGAACACGGCGACGCCGTCGAGAAGTGGGTACCTAACGTGTGCGATCTCCTCTTTCGCTCGCTCTCGGTCAAGTGGTTCTCTTACATTATTCACATCTCTTCGCATTAATGGGTTCGTACCAAAAGACGATCCATCCATTCAACCAGAATATTTAACTTAACCCGAAAATAAACTTCACATAACGACGTTAACGTAGATTATCTCTTTGTGGAGGTACGCATGCATGTAAAGGCCATGCAAAGACTTTGATGTAACACTTGAAAGGGCTCTCCCGTGTTAATAATGATCCGACAACGTGCTTTTGAAAAGAAACCAATTAAATTTAACATCTACTCGAACTTCGCCATGTTCAAACTTTATTTTAATACCGACACTGCCGCAGGCTCTTCTCTAATTAACCAACTCAATAGTTATGTTATATGTGATGTAATCAGTTGAAAATTGCCTAGTTCGAAATCATCGTCATTTCTGGTGCCAAGTTCACAAACAAAACAACACCGATGAAAGTGTTTTCCAACAAAAAGCGTTCATAACTAAAAATAATCATGAAAAAATTGGCAACACGATTTGAACTTGGCAAACACACATGCAATACTTGCTTTTGACTTGGAAAATCGCCAAAATAAATACTGGCAATCTGGAAAAGCACAATTTTGTTGATTGCCGCTAATTCTTCAGTTGCCAAGTTATTGCCATGTTTAATTAACCTAACACTGAAAAATGAAACACTTCTTAAAGAACAGATACAAAATAAGAGTAATTTGAAAGAGTTTACTTGATTTTTGAACTTGGCAAATCTTTCAAACAACCAAGTTCAAATTTCAAACACATTTTATTACTTGTTCCCTGATTTTTAATCATGAAAAACAAACATATTGACATTAGCTGAACTATATTGAACTTTAGCTAACGTGAGTGACAACTATTAATTAAAATAATTACTGAATGAAAGCCTTCATTGTTTTTAGCACTCTTTTTTCTATGAGAACTTGGCATAAGGTATTTTAGAGATGACAATCATTGGAGGTGCACTTAAATACTGACAGGCATCTGAACTTCCCATTTCTTCGTAACGAAATGGAAGGAATTACCTACAGGTTGATGTATCTGCCAAAGAAAACCCATTTGAGACGCAAATGTCAATTTGATATTATCAGACGGTAGAAAATGGAAATGATTCCGTTCAGTTTTAGATGTATGTATGCACGTGCCCTTAAAGAGTGGCCGTAGACTGAAGACAGGATCGCGACTTCTCGAATAAGACGCCCCGAATGCAATAATGGGGTTACATTCCGCTCTTGGCAATTTCACTAAAATCTCTGATACAGATTTGATAAATAGTGAGCTTTTCTAACGGCAAAGCTTTTTGCTCGTCTGCGAACTACAAGGGCCCCTAACGAGTTTGTATATACACATATTGAGGTGATTCTCATATTTTTCTCAATCGCGTCGTTTTAATAGAAAACTCCTACTAACAGAGCAGTAACAGGAATCAAAAACACATTCAAACCAAGGGCGTCAAATTGGAATGTATTTATGTGCGAATATGTTACGTTTCTCATTTTAGGCTCACAGTCGGCTCGCACTCACTCCCCAATAACTCGCCGTTCCAAATAATAGTATACCGTAGAAAATAAAATAATCAGCCCTTTAGATATAATGCTAACGAAGCTTTTATTACCTTGCCAAAAACTTTGTATTCAAACTTTTCATAAAAACGGAATTTTCATTTAGCACTAGTTGGAGTCTACTTTCTTTACATAATGAGGTATTTTTGTGCTGCAAGCATCTCCATCATTACCCTCGTAGTATGCTCGTTAAGAAATGATCAAAACGAGAACGGACTGCATTCCCGTGCAACTTATTTTCACAATTTTGCGTAGCAAACTACGTAGAATTAAAATGAATATTATACGTACAATTATTATTATGCTTAAATTTGCAGATGATATAGCTGTATTAGCATCTAGCAAAGGAGGAGTTAGAGATAGCTTTAAATAAAACGGAAGCGGCATTGACAAGACAGTATTGTATAAAAATAAATAAAAGTAAAACAAAAATACTGGTAAGCAAGGGAGGAATATGTAGGGAAAGAGCGAATATAAAGATAGGAGACGAAAGATTAGAAGAAGTGGCTGATTTTAGGTATCTAGAAAGTCAGATAAGTCAGGACGGTTTTCGAAATGTGGTGTTACAGGCGAATGATGAGGATACCGTGGATAGAGAAGGTTAGAAATGAAGAGGTATTAGAAAGAATATGAGAACAAAGGACTACGGAAGTCAATAAGAAATAGGTGAGATGGGTTGGTAGGAGAACTTCTTAGGCATGAAGGTCTAGTCAGAGACATATTATAGGCAGAAACAGGAGTTAAGAAAAGTAGAGGTAGACCTAGATTAGATTACTGTTCGCAAATAGTTAAGGGTAATATTGGATGTTCTAGTTTTAAGGAAATGCGAAGATTAGCTCAGGATAGGAAAGAGTGGAGGTGCGTGTCCAAGCAGTCTTAAGACTGACGACCTTATGATGATGATATATGTACAGGGTCTACAATGTATAACAGCAAAGAAAAAATAACTACAGACAAATTAATGCCCTTTCTTCGGCTATAACTTGTCCCATATCAACATTGATTTGAGTTTTGCTCTAATTAATTCGTTACTGATATTGTCATTATGATTCCTAAACACCAATATCACAAACTGACATTTATTTAGAAATGTTTTCGGAGATCCCCTCTGCTAATAATATAATCGGGGAGGCGCGAAGCTGTTGGAGTATCTCTTACAAGTGCACAGTTGAATGCAACTGCGCGAGCTTCCTAACGAAATATTTGTCTAATTTAAAGCTTCAGCGGTCCAATTAAAACTCCAAAAACAAACGCAATAAGCGTACCGTCAAAGGGGTCGTCGTCGGATGCAATCGGACGTTACGGCGGAGCGCGCAGGCTAGACGTGAGCGTCGCGACGACGGACACCGTTTACCACCAGCGTCAGTATTCGTACGCTTACGACGCCTAAAAGACGTGCGATATTACAGCGTCGGTGGTAGCTACTATGTGACGACGCGTACCATCTACTTATTATCACCATCCCCCGAGTAATGTTAATACGATGGACCGCCACCTTTCAGTTATTTTCGTTATGAGCGTTGGCGTATTGTGCGTGGGCCAATGTTTCGTTCTCTGCGCCCATCATCAGCGGTTCCTCGTCGAGCCGATACTTAATTCGAGTTACAGTGTCAAATGTAATAACGGGAACGCAACGGCGTGCGTCCATGTAAACATTTCAGACTTGGGAGACTCGTTGGGACCGTTGAATGTATGCCATTTGTCAGTGCGAGGAATAACCGAACTGTCGAGTTTCAATTTCGAAACGCTGAACCGATTGCAATCGCTCGACTTATCGCGAAATGNTAAAAATTATAAACAAAAATCTTTTTAAAACAGGAGCTTTGGTACATCTTTCGGTTCGTAAAACTCATATAATTAAGTCTTAATTATTAATGAAAAAGATGCACGAAATATTGTTGATGCATTCGCATTCGACGGCGAAAGTGGCCTTCAAAGTTTATAAGGACTCTTCCACGAAAGCATTTCACAAAAAAAAAACCGTTATGTACTTTACAATAAAATGTTTAATGCCCTCTAAGTATTTTCTTACTGAACAACATATTGTTGGAAATTGCCCAAACATATATGGTGTGCGATACATGTAGCTAAAATATAGAGTTATAAAATAAATTTTACATTGTATGAGGTCAAAGATTTTCAGTTGAAGGAAATTCAAGTCTTAGTTTCGACGATAAACTTTTATTGACCATTTTCTTGGACATGATGTGGCAACTATCCAAGTTTCATATCTTGAAATATTTTGGCTTTACAACGGCTTCTTTAACCCATGAATAAATTTACGCAAAACGTCATGTAAAAAAACCGCCCCTGTTCCCGATTCAAGAAATTAAATTCTTTCAATTCACATCCTATTTTACTTCCAGATTATAAACAACATTTCAACATCATCATGATAAAGTCGTCAGTCCTAAGACTGGTTGGACACGCACCTCCACTCTTTCCTATCCTGAGCTAATCTTCGCATTTCCCTAAAACTATCAGAACAACCTACATCCTTAACTGTTTGCGAACAGTAATCCCAGTTCATTTGCAGGTCCTCTAAAATTTTGTAGAATACTGAAAGTTTAAAGGCAACACAAGTAAACGATTTCGAAATTATCAACGTTGAAATCTTTTGATGATGAAAGCTATAATTCTTTTTATCTCTATGTGGTTATAAAAGCCAGAACAAAAGATAAATTTGGATGGAATTCAGGGCACGTCATAGCCAAAACTGTATTGTCCTTAAATAAATACATGAATCCTTTGATGTTTTCGAAAAAGTCTTAAGACAGGTTGGACACGCACCTGCACTCTTTCCTATCCTGAGCTACACTTCGCATTTCCCTAAAACTAGATTTCTTTTCTTTTTCTTTTGGGTATTTCATTCCCACCAGCCAGTAATGCAGGTGGTCGGGGAGTCCCTCCGGACTACGCCGGAAGGTAGGGCGGAAGGCCCTCTTCAGCCTGTTTCCAGGAATTGTGGGAATGGGTGGGTGGTGGTTCGGGTGAAAAAGATGAGACGGACGAAATGAAGACAGAAGAGAATGAAACATTATCTGTGGAATATTACTGCCTCAGCATTTGCCTAGGTGATCCAAGGAAACCACAGAAAAACTTCGACCAAGGCAGACGGACCCGGAATCGAACCGGCGTCCTCCCTAATGCTAAGCAATGGTCTAAACTTCTAGGCCATGCCGCTCGGTCTCTAAAACTAGAACAACCCACATCCTTAACTGTTTGCGAACAGTAATCTAGGATAGGTCTTCTGCCTCTAATATGTCTCTGACTAGACCCTCATGCCTGAGAAGGTGTCCTACTAACCTATCTCGCCTATTTCTTATATAGAGTCCTTTGTTCTCCTAATCTTTCTAATACCTCTTTATTTCTAACCTTCTCTATCCACGGTATCCTCACCATTCGCCTATAACGCCACATTTCGAACGCTTCTAACGTTTTCTTTTCCGCCGCTCCCACTGCCATGTTTCGCACTCGTACAACGCCACGCTCCAAACATACACCCTTAAAAACCTTTTTCGAATTTCTAACATTTCAATACATTACAATTAATTTGCGTTAGACCGATTCAAGTGAACAGTCTATCTTCATCTACATTTAACCATTTTGAAATTTAATTGTTGTGTCTCGTCGTAATCTCATAGCTATTCTACCTGGTGGAGATCTAGTTGAAACCTGAACAAATTTGCGATCGTAAGCTGCAGGATTTGTCCTCATTTATTCCTGTTACATTCAGGGTCCTTGTTTAGAAAACCTGCAGTAATCTATCCAATCCCTGGCCGAAGCTGCTGTGCCTTGCTCCGGGTGCAATTTGTCTTGCACACGTAGCCCTTCAACCAGACGTTTGATCATTAATTCTTGCCAGTCACCGTTGGTATACAGACGCGCTTATGTTGTCTTAAAATGGTTCTAACGCACAGAAACCACACGAGATATGTACCTGCTTACTACTACATTATCTACCTACACCTGTGCTCATATTATGCTGCACTAGGGCAGCAAAAGTTATAGCATTTACCTACACACATAAGGACTAATTGTAAAAGCGACAAGTAAAAGAAGATTAAAAATTGCAAAAAGAGATGTCATTGAAATTGTAAATTAAAATCCAAAGTTATACCTAGTGTCATTGAAATCCACAGAAGTTATCACAAACAATGAGCAAAGACAAGTGTCTTCATCTTCTATTCACTCGTTTTAACTCCCTAATCTTCTGAAGACCAGAACCCTTGATTTTAATAAATTTAATGGCAGAGGTATTTGCTTTAATTTCATTAACAAATCCATCATATATTTTCAACCTATTAACAGTAGTCGATCAAACATTTTCTGAATAAGGAAGGCATTTAGCAACAACTGAAATTTCTTTGAAGAAAACTAAAGATAAGGATCAAAAGATTAAATAAATCTGTACAAGATACAAAAGAAAATATTTACGGTTACATATGTTCGAAAACAATTTACATAATATTTGTAAGGTTTGGCTATATTATGTCTAATAACGAATGGAAAGGTAACATTAGCTAACACTTTTGAAAGTCTTTTTCTGTTTGAATTTTCTTTTCATTTCACGGACTTGTGCTGTCTCGCAACGTGTCCTGCATTAGGAGTGGTAATTTCCAAGCCTTTTCTATTACACCCCGTGTCGTAGGTGATTTGCTGTACCATTAATTTATTTTCAGTCCTATATTTAGCATTACTATTCTAAACATTGGCATTTCCACGAAAAATTCTGTTATCTTATATAAGATTTTTCTATTCTTTTTGCATACTAAACATTATCTCTTCTGTTTTTCCCCGCCAAGTTCGTTACGTGTTTTTTCTTTTAATTCGCAATTCTAGGTACTTTTTTAAGTCGTCCTATATACAGAGTGTCCCAAATGCCATTTGTAATATCGTATCAAAAGACTGTGGTCATCAAAAATAGATGTAAACATGACTAGGGTCAAAGTCAGATTCGTTTCAAGACATTAGTGTCTTATTAAGTAAATAATAATATTTTTGGCGTTTAAAGATTTTTTAAGATTGTTTATTGTACACTAAATTGTCACATAATAATGTCCTAACATCTATGGTTTTCGCATAGGGATCTTTGTAATGAATTTGGATGTAGTTAGTTCGTCTGATGATACAACACTACAACTAAAAAGATGAAACTGTACCACAAGCCTAATACTTTCGATATATTGGATTTTGTCGCGAATTCTGAGGTGTTTATATGTAAATATTCTCTGATAAAAAAACGAAATAAATACAACTAAAATTACTTCTGTCTAGTTTGACGAAAAATACGCGGTAGATGTGTGACATAAAAGTTTTATTTGTATTATTGGATAGACAAAGTTTCAGTTGGAGAGATGTTTCGTTGTTTGTGATAACAAGTTGACAGAATAAGATATTTCGAGAACTTGAAGATCTATACGACCATTTTAATAGGCATTGCCAGCATATTCTCTTCTCTGCCACCGCAAATAGTGCAGTCTCGCCGGAAATACGTGACTGCGAATCGTAAAATATTACTTTTCTCATTTAAACGATATTGCACTCGCAGTTGGAAAACTAAAAGCTGGAAAAGCACGAAATTTTGCAACTTTGTTAGGCTTGCATTTTACTATAAACAAATAAACAACAATCATCACTTTTTTCCTCATTATTGTCGTTAATTAACGTGCGGTTAAACAGAGAGAGTTAATGGTGTGTTTACCGAATCGAAATCATTCCAGGTGTAACGGTTTAGATACATTTTTATTACAAAAAAACTTAAATTAAAGGAAAAGATACTATAGAAAATTCGATATGAAATATTATTCTGAAAATTCATTCCTGAATTTTTTACCCACTACACACTACCTCAAATTATTGAGAAAAAAATTGTTGCTGTTGNTATGCTTAAATTTGCAGATGATATAGCTGTATTAGCATCTAGCAAAGGAGGAGTTAGAGATAGCTTTAAATAAAACGGAAGCGGCATTGACAAGACAGTATTGTATAAAAATAAATAAAAGTAAAACAAAAATACTGGTAAGCAAGGGAGGAATATGTAGGGAAAGAGCGAATATAAAGATAGGAGACGAAAGATTAGAAGAAGTGGCTGATTTTAGGTATCTAGAAAGTCAGATAAGTCAGGACGGTTTTCGAAATGTGGTGTTACAGGCGAATGATGAGGATACCGTGGATAGAGAAGGTTAGAAATGAAGAGGTATTAGAAAGAATATGAGAACAAAGGACTACGGAAGTCAATAAGAAATAGGTGAGATGGGTTGGTAGGAGAACTTCTTAGGCATGAAGGTCTAGTCAGAGACATATTATAGGCAGAAACAGGAGTTAAGAAAAGTAGAGGTAGACCTAGATTAGATTACTGTTCGCAAATAGTTAAGGGTAATATTGGATGTTCTAGTTTTAAGGAAATGCGAAGATTAGCTCAGGATAGGAAAGAGTGGAGGTGCGTGTCCAAGCAGTCTTAAGACTGACGACCTTATGATGATGATATATGTACAGGGTCTACAATGTATAACAGCAAAGAAAAAATAACTACAGACAAATTAATGCCCTTTCTTCGGCTATAACTTGTCCCATATCAACATTGATTTGAGTTTTGCTCTAATTAATTCGTTACTGATATTGTCATTATGATTCCTAAACACCAATATCACAAACTGACATTTATTTAGAAATGTTTTCGGAGATCCCCTCTGCTAATAATATAATCGGGGAGGCGCGAAGCTGTTGGAGTATCTCTTACAAGTGCACAGTTGAATGCAACTGCGCGAGCTTCCTAACGAAATATTTGTCTAATTTAAAGCTTCAGCGGTCCAATTAAAACTCCAAAAACAAACGCAATAAGCGTACCGTCAAAGGGGTCGTCGTCGGATGCAATCGGACGTTACGGCGGAGCGCGCAGGCTAGACGTGAGCGTCGCGACGACGGACACCGTTTACCACCAGCGTCAGTATTCGTACGCTTACGACGCCTAAAAGACGTGCGATATTACAGCGTCGGTGGTAGCTACTATGTGACGACGCGTACCATCTACTTATTATCACCATCCCCCGAGTAATGTTAATACGATGGACCGCCACCTTTCAGTTATTTTCGTTATGAGCGTTGGCGTATTGTGCGTGGGCCAATGTTTCGTTCTCTGCGCCCATCATCAGCGGTTCCTCGTCGAGCCGATACTTAATTCGAGTTACAGTGTCAAATGTAATAACGGGAACGCAACGGCGTGCGTCCATGTAAACATTTCAGACTTGGGAGACTCGTTGGGACCGTTGAATGTATGCCATTTGTCAGTGCGAGGAATAACCGAACTGTCGAGTTTCAATTTCGAAACGCTGAACCGATTGCAATCGCTCGACTTATCGCGAAATGCGATCGCAACGCTCGCGAACTCGAACAGTAGTTTCAATCTAGAAAGCTTAAAAGCCCTGGATTTGTCATTTAACCGAATCGAAGTGATCGAAGACGCGCCGTTCAGGACGTTACCCTCACTGAAAGTGCTCAATCTTGGTGCCAACATGATAGATACCGTTAGTGTAAACGCTTTCGTGGGTCTTGGCGAACTGCAGTCGCTCGATCTGTCGAGAAATCGACTTCGCGCGGTGAGTTTCCACTGTTTCACTCCGCTTAGAGCGTTACAAAGTCTGAACTTTAGCCGCAACTCACTCAGCGTCGCGGACAATAGTCATTTCAACGACTTGCAGAAACTACAGCAGCTCGATTTGTCGTGGAACAATTTGACTCGGGTGGATCCCGGCAGTATGCAGTTTCCGAATTTGCTTTTTCTCCTTCTGGTCGGAAATCCTGCGTTGGGAGGCTCATACGAATTGTATCTGGGACCCGGTAAGCTCCTACAGAACGTGGACGTGTCCGAATGTGGTTTGGCACGTGTCCCTTCGGCTTTAACCCAAACGATAAGGATCCTTCGTTTACGCCATAATTCCCTCAAAACTATAAGCCGTGGTGATTTCGATTCGTATCCCTTGATTCAGGTGCTCGACCTCTCGTACAATTTTTTAGAAACAATAGAAGAGGACGCTTTTGGACGACTAGATCTTCTAAGAATCCTTTACTTGACGAGCAATAAGCTAAATCATGTACCGTACAGTCTTCCAGTTGAGTTGAACACTCTCCACATGGAATACAATGAATTAAAGACAATCGCCAAAGATGAATTCGCTGCTCTAGGATCCCTAGAAGTATTACTTATAAATGACAATAATATCGAAACAGTTGAACTTTCAGCATTCAGTCCTTTAACTAGTTTAATCACTTTGGATTTATCTAGGAACCCTATCAGTTCACTACCGGCTGTTTTATTATCTAGTATGGGTAAGCTTCAGACATTAAGGCTTTCCAATTTGGATGCTTATTTTGATCCAGACACAACAGGTCTAACAATATTGGATCATTTAGCAGTGCTTGATATCTCTGGAAGTCCGAAATTAGCCAAGCAATTTCTAAACAACACGGTCTTCTTGTTTTCTGCGGGCGAAATTCAAAAGATTGACCTTAGAGGTACAGAACTGACCCACGTAAGGAACGACTTACTAGCATTGTTACCTTCGCTGCACACATTGCTTCTGCAAGACAATCCTTTAAACTGTTCAGATCTTTATTGGCTCGCGTCCTGGCTGAGGAGACAGGACTCGTTAGAGAATCGCATGATTCTTTGCGACAGCCCGTTGGAACTAAAGAACGTGCCGCTTATAGATTTACAAAAAATAGTTAATCTTAGCAATAGCGAACCATCAAAAACCAAGAAACTGAACAGAACAAAAGCAAAGAACAAAAAGACTACGCAGCCGAATGCGACATTAACAGACAACAAAGCAGACGTGTCGATTAGAAATAATTGTAGCCATCAGCAGTTTGCAAAAAAGGAACCGGCAGCTAATGAAGTGTCATATGCAGACAATAGAACCAATTTGCTATCTGACAAGTCCGCGTCTTTAGAAAAATGTGCCGAGCCGGCGAAACTTCATAAAGACAAAGAAGAGACACGTTCCGAGGAAACGAAGGGACACGCGAAAGCCCTGCGGGATAATAGCAGTCCATTTACCGAACAAAATGCAAATAATTTGCGTCAAACGGCTCACGATAATCTTGCGGCCGAAATTGCTCCATTTACGCTAATGAACTCGAGGAAGGGTGTTCCAGGAACACAAATTACTCCCCGGGAATGGGGTAAAGGAAGCCCGGAGCACGATATTACGCCCGGGTTTCGAAGGCTTAATGGAGACAATTCTCATGCACCTGACCCATCCGGTGCAACAACAAAGAAGGACCTTTCCAGACCCAAATATAAAATAAACAAACAAAAACTTCCACAGGAAACTCAACGTGTGCCAAATGCTACAAATTTAATTCGGAACGCGACAAAAGAGGAAACGAACGGTAGAAACGATTCTGCCAAAAGATTACAAGAAAATTTATCGAATGGAGGACACAATAAATCAGCGGACGGGATGGCTTTGGCTATGACGGTAGAGAAAAGAGGAATCGCCGAAGAAAATATAGGTTTCAGGGGTCATGTGGCATTGTTGGCGTTCGTGTTTGTGATCGTGAACGCGCTGGTTGTGATAGGCACCATTGTATTTCGAACACGGTTTTACAGGAATCAGCGGTCGTCTTCTAGGGATGAAATCGAAGTAACCAATTTACCAGGAATAACTGACCTCTGGTGACATATGAGGAGCTCAGAAGAAGATCAAACGATGTTAAGTGACAGTTTACTATAAAGGAGTTCTGGAGTCCAAAAGTTTACGAAAAAAGAAGTTTTTAAACGAAGAAATCAATCAATAAATAAATTAATTTGAGTATGAGATGTCCCATGATCCCAAAAATGTATGATAACAAAATACAATAACGAATTTGTTATTTAATATGTTAATTACATTACAAAAATACGTTTTTAGAAGTTGAAAATTTGGATAATAATTTCAATTTCCTTATGATTTGTCGACATTGAAACTACACTGTAGATGTACCTAATAAAATCTTAGACAATAAATGTTTCAATTTAATGCATTTGAATGTAAAAATGTTATATGGTTTGTAAATTTGTAAAAGAAATCACAAACTTTCTTAAATTTATTGAAGGTGAAGACTTAACTAATACAATAAGTAATATTAATTCTTGTAATCGTTTTACTATTTCAATTGTTATGTTCTGCTACAAGGAATTTTATAAATTGATCTCGAATTTAAAAAGGTAGAGATGTAATTTTCAACAATTGATATACACCTAAAAAGCATTTCTTTTTCTCTCAGTCCCTTAATAATGAAGGATGCTTGAAGTAATTTCAGTGTCATATTCTAATAACATATGCATATTTACTATAAAATGTTGTTGCTCACCGGGCAAAAATATTTGTACAATTTTTGTTACTTGTTAGATAGATATGTTCGTAAAAAAGTTTAGTGGAATTTTCTGTATACTTTTGGACAAAAAATTGAGACAACAATTTTTGTGATAAAACTTATTTTTGTGTATTGTATGATAATATTCAATGTAAATAAATGAAAAATGAAACTCTTCACAAACACATTTTCGCAAAACTGTATAAATTAGGATTATTTTCCATAATTCTATTAGTATGTATGTACTGTAAAGTGACCGATTTCTGAAGGTGTTTTTTCTGTAAATATATAAATGTCATATATTTATATATCTCGCCAAAGTGTGTTGTATGATATTGGTAAAAATATATGTTAATACATAAACTATTTTTCTATTACTTACAGTAAAACTGCACATAATTTGCACTATTTTAAGTAAAGTCGTATTTGTTATAAAGTTAATAACAAAATCAGTCCATTATTTATTTGGTGACCCCCCTACCCCCCTAATTCACTTTATTAACCGTACCTCCTGTTTCTGTTAAAGTTTGCTTGCCACCTTCAAATCAAGTCTTTTGTATTACGTCTGTATGTCTGTATGTAAACTTCTAACAGCGTTTAGGAGTCAATGGACCCATTTGGCAATGCACTCATTATAATGGCATAGGAAATGGTAGAGGCAAGGGCCCCATTAGAACTTCTACCATCTCTGTTCGAATTCCGACAAGCTTAAGTAGCGAAGCTTCACAATAAATATCCGTATACTAAAGCCTTCAATTTAGAAACTTGCACGAACTTTCTTGCTGTCTGAATAAAGTCCTACATGGCTTCCAAAAAACAAAAAAAAACAAGAAAGTTCAACAGAACAAAAAACCGAAAGTTCAAAAAGATTTAAGGAGAAATAATAAAATCTATTAGAGTTTCCAATGTTAAACGAAATCTAATAACTACAAGGAAAAACATGTCTGAATCCAATATACTTATAACCTAGTGTAAAAAGAAAAAATGGATCGTAAGTAATGGTAAGTAATAAACATTTCCTTTAATTGATTTTTAACATAGCAGATGTTTTCTAAATATGCAAATAGTTTTATTATCGCGCCTATTAATATCTGTTAATACCTAAATTAAGTACAGGAATATTTGAAATTCGTTTGAATGATAAAATTGGGATAAATGTAAACAATTAGGAAACGTCGATATGTGGTTTACATTTTGTATATAATACAGTAATAATTAATTAATTAATTAATGAAGTGGTACATAATTATTTGTATGAATATGCAAAAAAAAATAATAACAAAATACGTAATATAATTGAATACTATGGTGATTCCACTTCTATTAATGGCGGTAGCAGACGTTAGAAAAGCTTAAAAATATCATTTTTTTTATTAAAAAAACGCAAAGCTTATTAGAAGCCCTCAAGTTTCCCTTTTGCCCAATTGAGTAATCCTGAGGGATTCATTACTCGTTTTTTTTAACAAGAAAAAATGTTCCTTTAAAAATTAATTAAAAGAAATTTAAAGTCGTCTTTGTTTCAATAAATAAAAGTAAAATAAAGACAAATTCTTTGAGGGCCAAATAATTTACAATATTGGTAAAAGAATATAACTTATTAAAAATTATAAACAAAAATCTTTTTAAAACAGGAGCTTTGGTACATCTTTCGGTTCGTAAAACTC
>NW_020438876.1:605514-651590 GCF_000699045.2 Agrilus planipennis | reverse complement strand
CGGGGGTGTGACAACAGCAACAATTTTTCCCTCATTAATTTGAGGTAGCGTGTAGTGGGTAAAAAATTCAGAAATGAATTTTCAGAATAATATTTCATATTAAACTAACTCACTTCTAAAAGATATCTAAATTATATGTATGTTTAATCATAGTATATTCAGTATATAGTTACATTAGTTCGACGGATCGTTAACCTTGTAGGTCGGTTGGTCGTGGTTGTTGTTGTCACCTCTCGTAGTTTAGTGGTCAGAACATTGGTGCGTAAAGCCAAAGGTCCCGGGTTCGATTCCCGGCGGGGGTGTGACAACAGCAACAATTTTTCCCTCATTAATTTGAGGTAGCGTGTAGTGGGTAAAAAATTCAGAAATGAATTTTCAGAATAATATTTCATATTAAACTAACTCACTTCTAAAAGATGTCTAAATTGTATATAGAAAATTCTTGGAATAAAATCGTTGTGTTAAGTTAAAATATCGACTACTTGACGTGAATATGAGCAGAGGGTTGAGAATTCATCGGGACCGCGTTGGTTAGTGAATGTTATCTGACTCAATGGGATAAAACTACACAGTCTGGTAGTTTGGAATAATAAACATCCCCATAGACGGGTTAGGAAATATCATGCGGGTTTTAGACTCGCAATTTGAAACAAATACCGCTTGTTTGTGCGCTTCGAATAATTATTATCGAAGCTGTGCAATTAAAAAGCTTTCCCGAATTAATCTCGTTGTCGCCATGCTCCAACGACCGGCGTAATGATGGTAGACAACTAACAACTACGAAGAGACGGAGGGAGGCGTCGGAAAAATGGACTTCTGCACCACTGCCACTGATAAAAAGGAATAACGATCATCTGAATGTTCCGCGAATCCAAGCGAAAAAAAAAAAACGAAGAAAATGAGAGAAGCACATCAAAGGAAAGTGTTTTCCTTTTGCTTTTTTGTTTCATTCCTTTTGCACGCAAATGAAACGAAAAAAAAAATTATCCTCAGAAGCGAAAATGTCTTCATGTTTTCCCTATTAATTAAGGATTGAGAAACAATCGAAAGCGGTCGTAAAAAATAAAATATTTGCAATGCTTCTAATTAACTTTGACAAAAAAAAACAAAAACGACTGGTTTTTTTTAACTCAATACAAGTAGAAATAGAAATACATCATCCCTTTCCAACAGAAAACAGTTTTCTAAATTAAACACCCCTATGTATAGATAACGTGTTCATCCAATACGTACAAGTAATTTGAGCCACCCAGTGTAGCCTCCCCTGTAACCAGCAGCAAGTAGAAAATCGAGTAGCGAGAGGTCAACCCCTGCCTTGTAAGATTAATCCTAAAGTGTCCTTAATGAAACGCCTATTAAACTTGTAACAGTATAGTTACGACTTCCTTATACAGTTAGGGTCAGCAGTTAATGTTCAACACTAAGTAAACAAAGTAGGCTTTGTATGAAAGAGGGTTGGTTATCCCCTTAACAGCAATCGTCGCCAGTATCTACTACTTAATCAATACAATTGCACACTGAAAACCCATAAAATTTCAAATTATGTACGGTATGGACAATTGAACTAAAAATCATTAACGAAAGCAGAATTTATTATTAACTTTGACGAAGAAACTATATAATTTATATTTCTTTTTTATTTTACTGATTTACTCGTTAGTTAAAGTGATGAAAACTACAACATCCCACATTTCTAATAACCATTTACGATCTAGTCTAATCTACACTTTCGCTCTATTTACTCCTGTTTCTTCTTCAAATATATCTCTAACTAACTTCATGCCTAACAGGTACCTCGTTTCTAACCTCTTCTGTCTACGATATTTTCATTCCTAGCCTATAATACCAAATTTCAAACGCTTCTATGCAGCTTTTTATTTTCAACTGCGTCCACCATCCGCGTTCGACATCGTACAGGGCCGTACTCGAAACAACTTTCTAAATTTCTAAATTAACCGTTTGCGAGCGTCATTATCATTCTACGAGAATTAAAATAAGATAGTACAGATAAAACAATTAATGGTTTTAAATTCGAAAATGTCTGCTATTGCCGAATGACCTGATAATAATGCAACAAAAAAATATGATCTAAAAGATCATAGCTGCGATTCCGTTTGAAATCATTCCCTTTAAAAACGTTAAAGAACCCCAATCCATTACATGGTGCAGACAGGGTAGCAGTAAATCTTACTAAAGTGAACTAGCCCTCTTCGGCTACATATAATCAGTTCCCTTTTAGGAAATAAATAAAATTTAGGGGTACGCGATGCACACAAAATGTAATATATACTTTTGATGATACTATAGAACCGATTTCACCCTCTTTTAAAAGGGAAACCACTCGAAATAAAAGAATTGCATTACAATCTCTTATTATCAAATTTCTAACTTCACAACACCCCATACAGGATTCTTTTTATGTCACAAAGGTATCGATAGGGAAAAAAGGCTGAATTTTTTATGCTTATGAAAATATTCATGTTACCTTTAACCCCTAAAACGCGACAGTAATTTTGTTTATTTAATTACAATATGTCCCTCAAGGCGTTCGTTCCTTTTTTGTGTACCTTCTCTTCTACTTTTTTTTTGTGATTTACAGAACAGCCTTTATATGTAAGTAAAAGTATTAAAACTTGAATTGGATAAATTTAAAAGGTCAATAACAGTGTTATCCCGAAAAAGATTCATCACACATCAAGTTTCTAAACGAATAAGACAGAGTTTAATGATAAAGTCTATTCATCCATCAGCTTCCGTTTGGAGATTTGTCCCCAATGGCGCGCTGACCTTTACCTAAATTTACGGGCCCTTTAAGGATGCTTATTTTGCTATAAATGAACCGGTATTGTGATGCAGACAGTGGATAAGGGGAACACCCTTAAGTGAAAACTGAATTCGTGAAATGGAGACCCCACGTACAAGCCAACATTACTCACGGACCCTTTTTGCCTCGGCCGAAGGCACGAAATAGGGAGAAAATTGCCAATTCATGAGAACCTCTTGATGGACCACTTACGTCACTGACGCCTACGTCCAATGAACAATAAAACCGGCGTGAAATTAGCAACGGAGAATTTAATACACAAAAAGACACCAGCAATAAGAAAGACATAAGAATTTACTGTTAGGAACCGAAATATAAACGTAAAGACTTGCCAAACACCACAAATATTACTGTTAGTGACAAATACATTATGTAGATGGCGGCACACTGTCACTCACTTGACACTAACATATTTTCAACACTTTTCTGATATTAACTCAACAGCAACAATTTTTTTTTTCATTAATTTGAGGTAGAGTGTAGTGGATAAAAAATTCAGGAATGAATTTTCAGAATAATATTTCATATTAAACTAACTCACTTCTAAAAGATGTCTAAATTGTATATAGAAAATTCTTGGAATAAAATCGTTGTGTTAAGTTAAAATATCGACTACTTGACGTGAATATGAGCAGAGGGTTGAGAATTCATCGGGACCGCGTTGGTTAGTGAATGTTATCTGACTCAATGGGATAAAACTACACAGTCTGGTAGTTTGGAATAATAAACATCCCCATAGACGGGTTAGGAAATATCATGCGGGTTTTAGACTCGCAATTTGAAACAAATACCGCTTGTTTGTGCGCTTCGAATAATTATTATCGAAGCTGTGCAATTAAAAAGCTTTCCCGAATTAATCTCGTTGTCGCCATGCTCCAACGACCGGCGTAATGATGGTAGACAACTAACAACTACGAAGAGACGGAGGGAGGCGTCGGAAAAATGGACTTCTGCACCACTGCCACTGATAAAAAGGAATAACGATCATCTGAATGTTCCGCGAATCCAAGCGAAAAAAAAAAAACGAAGAAAATGAGAGAAGCACATCAAAGGAAAGTGTTTTCCTTTTGCTTTTTTGTTTCATTCCTTTTGCACGCAAATGAAACGAAAAAAAAAATTATNTCTAACTAACTTCATGCCTAACAGGTACCTCGTTTCTAACCTCTTCTGTCTACGATATTTTCATTCCTAGCCTATAATACCAAATTTCAAACGCTTCTATGCAGCTTTTTATTTTCAACTGCGTCCACCATCCGCGTTCGACATCGTACAGGGCCGTACTCGAAACAACTTTCTAAATTTCTAAATTAACCGTTTGCGAGCGTCATTATCATTCTACGAGAATTAAAATAAGATAGTACAGATAAAACAATTAATGGTTTTAAATTCGAAAATGTCTGCTATTGCCGAATGACCTGATAATAATGCAACAAAAAAATATGATCTAAAAGATCATAGCTGCGATTCCGTTTGAAATCATTCCCTTTAAAAACGTTAAAGAACCCCAATCCATTACATGGTGCAGACAGGGTAGCAGTAAATCTTACTAAAGTGAACTAGCCCTCTTCGGCTACATATAATCAGTTCCCTTTTAGGAAATAAATAAAATTTAGGGGTACGCGATGCACACAAAATGTAATATATACTTTTGATGATACTATAGAACCGATTTCACCCTCTTTTAAAAGGGAAACCACTCGAAATAAAAGAATTGCATTACAATCTCTTATTATCAAATTTCTAACTTCACAACACCCCATACAGGATTCTTTTTATGTCACAAAGGTATCGATAGGGAAAAAAGGCTGAATTTTTTATGCTTATGAAAATATTCATGTTACCTTTAACCCCTAAAACGCGACAGTAATTTTGTTTATTTAATTACAATATGTCCCTCAAGGCGTTCGTTCCTTTTTTGTGTACCTTCTCTTCTACTTTTTTTTTGTGATTTACAGAACAGCCTTTATATGTAAGTAAAAGTATTAAAACTTGAATTGGATAAATTTAAAAGGTCAATAACAGTGTTATCCCGAAAAAGATTCATCACACATCAAGTTTCTAAACGAATAAGACAGAGTTTAATGATAAAGTCTATTCATCCATCAGCTTCCGTTTGGAGATTTGTCCCCAATGGCGCGCTGACCTTTACCTAAATTTACGGGCCCTTTAAGGATGCTTATTTTGCTATAAATGAACCGGTATTGTGATGCAGACAGTGGATAAGGGGAACACCCTTAAGTGAAAACTGAATTCGTGAAATGGAGACCCCACGTACAAGCCAACATTACTCACGGACCCTTTTTGCCTCGGCCGAAGGCACGAAATAGGGAGAAAATTGCCAATTCATGAGAACCTCTTGATGGACCACTTACGTCACTGACGCCTACGTCCAATGAACAATAAAACCGGCGTGAAATTAGCAACGGAGAATTTAATACACAAAAAGACACCAGCAATAAGAAAGACATAAGAATTTACTGTTAGGAACCGAAATATAAACGTAAAGACTTGCCAAACACCACAAATATTACTGTTAGTGACAAATACATTATGTAGATGGCGGCACACTGTCACTCACTTGACACTAACATATTTTCAACACTTTTCTGATATTAACTGATTCCTGATATTTAAACTAGAGCCTATCTAAATTCTACTATTTAGTGTAATATCTAAAAACAATGACCCTATACAATTACAATAGGTAATAGAAAATTAACAATCAACATACATAGCTAAGGCCTCTATGTTACCAACGATCTTATCCAGAAACAAAAGAACTGCTATATTATAAAAATATTATTGAGACGATAAACCGCGTGTATCTAAAATCTTTAGTATATTGACATACAATGGTCTAAAATTCAACCTGTATGATTTTTAAGTATTTGAAGCACTTTCTGTTAATTTAGAGGACCCAGAAAAGTATATATGATAGAATATTTAGACCATTACGACTATAACTTCCCCCTCCAAAAGCTTTTGTCTTAGCAGTAATTGAAACTACCGAGGTGACAAAAAGCTAGGCACCATTATCGATCAGTGTCGCCCAAGATTACAGCATTAGAAGCAATGAAGACACTCATTCTTTCAACGAATATTACTTCTTAATCTCGTCCCTTCACAAGCTTGAAGGGACGCCGGGTTTTAGCAATCCCGAAATGAGAAATGTCGATAATCGATAAATTTGCCAAAAATATTACCAGAGCTAACAAAAAATTGACAATATGAAGTTAAAAATAATATTTATGTAAAACTGCGTCGAAAATAAAACCTCATGTACTTATGTCACGTATTCACTCAAAATAATGTTCATAAATGGAGGATGTGCTAACAGAAAAAACACAATATAAAATGTAATATCCTTTAAGGAACATCCCAGCAGCGACGATATGTGTGTATAACAAACTATTTTTATCTAGACGAAGTAAGGAATAAAAAAAACAATTCATGTTTTTACAAACAACATTCTCTATGTTATGAAATTCAGAATAAACAATTCCATCAATATTTGAGTTCCAAATCAATAAAGAAAAGAATATCTTTGTCTTAGTTATCCTTTTTATAGTAAAATTATAATAATGGGTACTTTTCCAGTCGTTTCGCTCCATTAATGTAAATTTGAAATATAATTGTATCATATTTTTATGAAAATAATGGAATTCATTTGTTAGGTCCTTTTTAAGTAACATAATAAGAACTCAGAAATAGAAAACTATATAGAAACATATAAAATGTACTCACCAAGTTCAGCAAAGAATATGTCACCCAACGCCAAAAATTCTTCTTCGGGAGAAATATGTGGTTCTCCAAAACAATCATTTTCTGGCCAAACTTCCCTGAAAAAATAAAAAAATCGGTTGTCTGTAAAGTCGGTTTACTGACGATAGTTGAACGTGACAACGTCATAAGAAAATACTGATGGAATGGTTTCATTTTTCAAAAGAAAATTTTAATTTTATTTGTTTGATAGATATTTTGTATGGATATAGAGAAGGAGGTAAATGGAAATGTATTATTGTATAGCAGCTGTCCACGTGGACGCATCTCTCACTCAAGTAGGAGAGAGACAGATGCCGAACGCTGCCGAACGCGGAGGCCAATTGTGCCTCTTTGTCGCTCGTTCCGCGCTCTCGCTTGCACTTCAAGCCTTAAATGGAACGCCTCAGAGCGAGGTAACGCCGCATGAGTCATGTTTTTTCGTGCGTGCAGCTCCATCGAATTATAAGACGTTGTCACGTCAAAAAAAGTGTTTAAATGTATATTGCATTGTTGGATTAGCTGTGCATATGTACGTATAATTCGAACTAAACGGCCAGACTATATTCCAATTCTTTCACAATTGAGAAGCTAAAAGCAAACGAAGTAGAAAATAAATAACATCAGGGGTTATAAAAGCCGAAGCAATTGTCCCAATTAATTAGAAGATTTAAGAACCAGCATCGATTGACGCAAAAAAGTCCTTTCGAGAAAATCGCATTCATTTGTTACATTTTATCTATCAAATTAGTGGTAGAATTATTGGGAAAATGTCACAAACACTTTACTGAGAAAATAGCAGACTACGGAGAATATTCTAAAAGCTTTCTAATTAAGTGTGAATGATATTCATATATACCTACACCGAAAATTAGCCACCACTATACCTATACAACAACAATAAATATCATACTTATTCAGCAGAATATTCCATGAACAATAACTCTTTCAAAAAATTCAACTAAAATCTAAATTAAAAACCTTCTGAATAAATTTTATCCTAACAATGTTGCACTGAATCGGTGATTTAGCAAATTTACTTTGACAAAACTTTCAATGTGACACGTTCAAGAATAGCTTTCTATTCCGCTCATTGCCGCAGTTGCCGGGAGTCAAACAGTTTTCCTATTTCGCATAAACGCCTTCGCAACTATTCAATTTCCCCGGAGTGTTGAACATGGCTCCCACTCAATAGTTTGTCGAACAAGAGATGCATCATACTACTTTAGATCCAAACTAATCAAAAGACATCAGTAAAAGTACATAACTACCTTCCCAACACTGTTTGAAATACATTTATCGCAAGTCCCGAATGAAATAAATCAGATTCTAGCTCGTTCTCGGGGTGAGTACCAAGTGAGTATGCATACCTAAGGCGAGCAACAACCGAGTCCTAAAAAGAATCCGTCCGTTTCCTTTAAAAGCAGCGACATTTTAAAAAAGACATTGCTTTAGAAATTTCATTAAACCATACACACTTAACCGAATGTATTAGATCTAGTTTCATATTCATTCCACAAACTAATTACATGTAGAAAACGCCCCGCCGTATTTGTCATATAAAGTTACAACAATTAAGAAGGAAACTTGTTCGCTTATCCCTGTGGTTGCAGCCGTCGTCCCGCTGGCTGCTTGGTTTTGAAGAAGAGTTTTCGGAAAGTCGTGAATAAATGCTTCTGCTACGTGTTAGTAGAAGTAATGTTCTACAAACACGAACGCCTTCGAGTTGCATCTACTAACGTAAGTTGTTTTGATTTAACACAGCGTCTGATCTTACGTTCCAAACTTAGGTAGCTAACATCGCAGCAGTCGCCGATTTATTTTATTGTCTATCTGGGGTTAAGTAGCAACTTCTAATGTACTCATGGAATAGTTAATGATCCCAAGTTCGGTTCCGGATAAACTTTGCCACAACAGAACACAACAGTTTGTTCCACTTATTTATATTTTAGTTGCGGCGAGTTGTACTAGCCTTATAGCTAGTTCAAGTTGTGAAGTACATTTTTAATGAGAAACAAAGTTTTACTTACAAACTTAAGTTACTCGTCTTCGTTCTTCTGGAAAGAGGGAGGCGTGATTAGTTAGGGGAAACTTTTACGAAAACTATCTATCTTGTGCAGCTGAAGATGTAGACATGTAAAAGGATAATTGTCGTATTTGAATTAATATCAATTATGTTTAAAAGTCGGACCAAACAGTATATTCCATTACAAAAATAATTTAAAACAATTAAATCAAGCAGCAATTTCTCAGTACGTACTCGCCAACATCTCGCCTTCAGCTCGCATGTACTCACTGTTACTTGTCTTAAAAACATGCGTATTCTTACAAAGTAGCTAGTTTCTTTCTTTTATTTGTATTCTAGTTAAATCAGGTAGACATTTTTAGAACTCGCCGATAATTGTCCTATTTAAATTGGTATCAATTATGTTCAAAACTTGGACTAAACATTAGTATTAACCATTATAAAAATATTTTAAAACAATTAAATAGTGCAGCACGTTCTCTGTACATACTCGCCAACAGCTCGCCTTCACCTCACACGTACTCACTATTACTTGTTCTAAAAACATGCTATTTCTTGCAAGTTAGCAAGTATCTTTCGATTATTTGTAGTTCATTGAAATCAAGCATTTTTAGAACTCGCCGATAACTCGCGCTGTGCTCGTATTAGCTCGCCGCTCGTCACAGCATAAAAATTGATTTCGCATCAGATACTTTTCTCGAATTACTGCCGCTCATTTACTTTTATTCTTTGCGTTTTGTGCAATTTATCGTATTAAACAAAATTTCGTTTAACGTTTAAACAGATTACCAGATGCCAGTTTAAAATGGAAGACCTTCTAAAATTCGTTCCGCTCGTTTTATGCACGAACAAGCCGATTCTAAAAATCCGTAGAGCCAAATCATTATCTACATCGACTGGCACATTCTCACAAAAAAAAGCCTTCGGAGCGATAATGTCAGCATTCAAATTCAATCTCAAAATAGCAGAAGAGCGACTATCGACTAAAAAAATATGTTGCTAAGCCTTTCAACTGAGTGAAAATTCCTACCAACCCATTTTGTAGAATAGAACATGTATATATATATATTGTACAAATACGACGAGTGAATTGTTTGACCGAAAAAAAAATACTAAATAAAAATCCCCTTAATATAGACAATGTACTAGGAACAAAAGTATCAAATAATTTTTACATAACATAAACAAATTCTATGAACCAATAACTAACAATAAGTACAAAATATTTCGAGAAAATTTTACGAAAATGTTAACATTAGTTTAATAGCAAACAACTCATTTATATTTAAGATGAATTTTTATCTTTTTATAGATACCAATTTTAAGTTTTCTCTGCCTTCTCAACATAAATAAGCTATGCTAAGAAATAAAGTGGGAATATTAAACAAATTTAAATTAAACCGCGTGTTTGGTGGTGCAAAAGGGGCACCGAAACAAGCAAACCAATTAAGCGCAGATTGCATAAGGCTGTGCACTACAGATTTATGTTCTCGTTCACATTTGCTGGCGATTTATCTGAATTTAAAAAGTTGCTCCGGAACAAAGGAAATAAAGACTTAGTGAAGAGGAGTAAAATTGCTTATAGTCCTTTATTTCTGGCGTAAAACTGTATTGCGAAAAGTTTCACCTTTAACGACTTCTACTTTTGAACAAAATAAATTAACGAACGCGCCCGCACCACCCCTAACACATGCTACGCGAAGATCACGAACGTTGAGCTGTCGGTTCAAGATGCGACAGTAGCGCCCTTTTTTTCCACCTGATCTTATTGAATTTGTGAGACCTTAGAATTAGAAGCCTTCTTTCTCCACTATTAACCAACAAGAAAACTATCCAGTAGGTGAACTAACTGATAAATAAGTACTGTCTTGAATTGGATTTAAAGACAGTTGTCGGTTTGAGTTGCTTCCTAACGTTTCTCTAGCACGAATAACGAACTTCTTCAGATATCTACATCCAGCATCGGAGATGGAAGGACGTCTGAAAAAGTCCTCCACTCGTGCTAAACATTAGAAAGCAACTACAACAGACGACAACCTTAATATCCTAATCGACACAGCATCAATTCACCATGCAAAACATTCCGTAAATCCTACACTAATGAATATTACTAGTATCCGACCGAAACTAGTTTTTACGACCGAAACCGAAACCGAATTTCGGCAACGGTCTCAGTTTCGGCCGAAACCGAAACCGAAACTTCCTTATAAGGATCATGTTTTGAGAGAAAAATAAAGAACGCTTTTTTTTTATTATATAAAATTACTTTTGTTATTGTCACCTAATATTACAATAGGTATAGGAACTTAATATTTAAGTAATAAACAAAACAAAATAAATCACTTTTATCTTAATTAAGAACAAATTAACTTCTTCTAAACATAATTCGTCATGTTGAATGACACTAAACTTCAACAGAAACAAAAGGTAAACGACTAATTTAACGCGCCGAACGTGACCGAGCAGAGCGCGAGAACTCCCGAACGCAGTTTCGGTTTCGGTCGTAGTTTCGGCAGGTTTGCCGCCGAAACCGAAACTAAACCGAAACTGGTTTTTTTTTTCGAAACTCGACCGAAACCGAAACCGAACTTTCGGTCGGACACTAAATATTACACTAGCAAAAGCGATATTTATAGTACTAAAAACCAAAAGAACCATAACAAACGTAATTATAAACAACAGCGGTTCATGGATACGATAAAAGATTGTGTACAGAGTTTTATGTGACCTTATTCAAAACAATATTATCTCTTATAAGCTGTGTCTTCCCATAAACAGTTCCTGGATTATTACTATTAATAAATTGGAAAAAAGAGAGTGAAATTTGAAACAAAAAAGCAATAAAAAAATGCTCTTATTACACAACATTATCAAGCAATTTTCTTTTCCATTTTATCCATATACTCCCATATATATATAGCAAAAATTCCCTCTCAAAAAAGGAACAAATATTGCTTACACCGCTATGATAAACTAATTAGGTAGGTTTTTACATCAACATGAAAAAAATTAATCTTACCTCGCTGCTCGAAATAACGCTATAGCCATCTCGAAGTTGCCCTTCCTGAGCTCCAACTGTATTTTTTTCATAGCATCTTCCCTGAAAAGATAAAATATATGTATAGGCAAGGTAAGGTACGCTAAACAAAAGCTTTAAACCACAAGCAGATTTCATGTTTTATGAAGTACTACAGTTAACAATAAATACCTGCAGGTAAATATACATAGACGTACTTGAAATTATTTTTAAATGTTTCCATGCGAAACGGATCTCCAACATTATGGTAATAATAATAATAAACAGTAACAATTTATCAAAGGGCAAAAGCGGAATGGTTGACGCAGAATAGAGGGTTATTCGTTTAAATCCCTTGCAGCGAACTTCAAATTTCATTATTGTCGGGAATCAGTTGTTGCGGCTTGTTTGGCGCTTATCTTTCGCGGTTGAATATTCATATTTCAGAGGCGGAATCTAGAAGGCTTTGTCCGGCTTAAAAGCTATCGAGCGGATGCCTAAGCACCAAATGAACAAGTTAATTATTCATTTGTCGATTTTCCTATGTAATTCAATTTAACCGCGTAATGCATAATCATCCCGAATTTCACATTACTTACTAGGACGGACGAGATACCATTTCTTACTTATTTGCAAACGAACCGAAATAACAAATAAATTGACCTCATATTGTTTCGCATTTTGCAGTCCTGTTCAATTTCCTGCCTGATACATGTAAACGATATAATTTATAACTAATTTAAGTAGCAGTTAAGTCCGTCGATCTACTTACATTCAACAATTTATGTATAAATATGCAATCAGCTATACACTCCAATACAAACATTTAAACCCGTCCACTTTTTTCCAATTGCTTAACAGCAACTCGAAAATGTACATACCATACACAGAGCTAGTTCCAAAAAATGAGAAAAGATAGCCGCAAACATTATAATTGTCATAGATAATAATTTTTAATATGATGATACAGTCCGTTCACTTAGAGAAAGGTACACGTTGGAGATCCGATGTGCGCGAACTGTCTTAATAATACAAGTTATTTACGTCGACATTCATCGGAACTCACCTACGATCGATGTTCGTTGGTGCACATCGCCCACGCTGTACCTTTCTCTAAGTGAACTGACAATACAATCCGACTACAACCAATAAACAAATAGAGACGTGTGTAATTATACTAGACTTGTATTTTTTCCTTTCGAGATACTGAAATCTAAAAGCCGAGGGGATGGAGATATACAAACAACTTTTTTAATTAAAAGTACAGGTCCCTGTAGACATACACAGTACGATCAAGGACTTTATATGTTAATTTGTTGAATACGTTACATACTAACAACAGGAGTTTCATTCGAAAATTCATCGACTGGAAGAAACTCATTGAGATGGATTTTCCTTTCTCTTCGTTCTTTTTTTCGGAGTCTCACGAAATAAAGTTAGTTATTATTAATATTTAATTAGTCTAAACCTCTAGACAGTACAGTATACTTCATTAAAAAGCTCAGTTTTAGCTTTTGTTTCTCTATTTAAGGATAAATATTGATACGGTTGACAACTGTCCGACAAAAAATTGTTTACAGTATTCCTATTTGTTTTCATTTTAAGATGAGACATGTTTTTTGCTTGTTTGTCAATATTTAGGTACGTCATACTGAGTTTTTGTTACTTGGACTTGACATAGGTAAACTTTCGTATTTTGGAATAAAAAAATATGTGACACATGAACGGACTGATCGTAAACAGAACGCTGATGATAAAAAGATCGTAAAAATCTACTTAAAGAATTTCCACGTCAGTCATAATAGACGTTAGAAAAGGATTTCGCAGTGCCCAGAATAAGATTTAAAGAAATCAAAAAAGTTTTGTGGGCCTGACACGTTATAAAATAATCTTTTATTTCGTTTGAATAAAAGCCTTCGATTCAGGGAAACGGCTTTAAAAATTACCTTTTTAGATCTTTTCTTACTTCTTTTATTATGGATTTGAAAAATATGTTCTGTAGCCTATTGGGATCCGTCAAATGGGAGGAGCCTAAATACATGGCGCCGATTAGGGAAAATTTATCGTAGTTCCTATAGTGTACCGTGCAATTTCCAAGTTTTTAAATTACGATAAAATGATAAGTATTGACACAATATGTGATTGGGCTGACACAAAGCCTCGGAAAGGAAATTTCGTTGAAGGTGAGCGTGTTTTTAATGCCAATCACATTATAAAATTCGGAAATAACAAATCTGGAAGCTAGTCTTCAAATTCCGTCAAGTTTACTGTCTATTTTTTACAAACTTCGGATTTAAAAAGTGATTCACGTTATATAATTGGTGAGGTGATTCTGGGTGATTTAAGCAATGTCTTATCAATGACTTGCATGTGCAAAGCCGATTTAAGAGAACGTTGCAAACACAATATTGCAACTTTGTTGTATTGCAGCAGGTAGGTTCTTAACCACAAAATACCTAGATCGTATCATTAGAATTGCGTTAAATCAATTACACAGGATTAAATAATTTCTCACTTTATAATTTTAGTATGATTCTAGTTTTAAATATTAAGGTTATGGCTGATGCTAGATACTTGCTAAAATATAATCATGTGCATTAAAATGACGTGAACAAATTTTTATTCCGGAATTCACTTCTTTGATACCTACTGCTTTCATCCAAGCTTCTATTAGTTTACTTCTTTCTCTAATTTTCCGAATATATTTTTTACATATATAAAACGGTTAGTTTTTATTGGAAAGTAGTTAATGTAGGTATAGAGTGAAGATCTATGTCTGAAGTGCTACTGCAGCTTTTCACTGAACATATTAACTTTTTATTTGATTTAACTTTAGAAGAAAACTTCGTCGACTCCATCATCAAAAAAATTTTTACTTTTTTAACGTGTTTTATTATTTTAATAAGCAATTTAACAATTTGCGTGCACAGTTCCTATGTAAATATTTCCCTCATTTGAGTTATAAATTTTGCCACCAGATGGTGTATGCCCATTTGACGGATCCCAATATTTGTGACCGTTATATCGGCACCGCAAAATAGACCTTACATTATGTGAATAACAAAACCTAAATTAACGCAAATTATTTACATTTAAGAAAGAAAAAAGCAGAAAATATAATTTTTAGAACTATTGGTGCCTAGAATATAGGTAAAAGTAAATTGGATGAAAATACGTTGACATCAAGTCCAGGGATGCATAAAGAATGTGAGGTTGAAAATGACTAAGAAAAAATGCACTTTCATGGTCATAGTCTAGATAAAAAAGAAAACATTAGAAACTTATGAATCGAAAAAGTTTGCTTCCAAGTTTGGCATTATGAAAGCACATTCCACATCATAAATTTCAGTAACATCGTCGGGATGTCTTCATGCCGACAGTGAAATTTTCAAATATCATGGTTCGTTTGTCGAAGAAAACGTAGCAGTTAGTTTCGGTATTCCGAAGAAAATTTTCGGAGAACCCTAACAAATTTTACTTAATTAAGGACAACTCTAAGTCTCAGCCTTCGACATCGGCAACAGTCCTTCTTTATTTCACTTTTACTGTTCTAAATGTAAATGAAATAGCTCTCCGTAAAGTTTACTGCCACTGTACCGTGAGGGCCTCCGCAGCGGCGTGTCAGCCGTGCCAACATCCCCGGCCTGACATTTCCTATACAGCAGCAGATATCGAAAAGGGGTCACCAGATAGAAGTCCCTTTCGAAGTTGATTAAAATCGATTGTCTACCGTTCTGATTTGCTTTTCAATTTTCGTTCGACATAAATAATGACAATCAATGATCTCAAACTTAATTAAATTTTCGATAGTCCCCTTTTCGAAAACAATATATGAAAAAGAACTGATTTTTTTTTGTTCATAGTGTAGCGACCGCGAGCGTGATTGTGTGCGATCGGGCATACGTGTGTGTGAGCGGTTTATCGATTCGCCGACTAGCCGCGGGCGCTTTTCTTCATGTGCGCCGTATCTGTAAACGTGTGTGTCGTACCTGCGTTCCGAGAAAGCAATTAAACCGTTCAAAGAAAACGAGACTTCTCTGGACGGCTGGAGAACGTTCCCGAAAGGAGGCAAGAGAGTATAAAAAGGAAGAGACGATCGCCGAAGTAGAGTAGAAATAAATTGACCGTTGCAGAGGTGAATCAAGAGATAAATTGAAAGTGATAGAAGTGAAATAAATAGAACAGTAGTGTAAATAAATAGCCTAATTACCTAAGTTTAGTAATAAGTTAATAGTGTTTTTAAGTTCTTCAATAATAATTAGTGTAAATAAATAGTTTTCTTCTTAAAAGTTAATTTTTTAAACCCACGAACATTACAATACTCTTACCTGTGCACCTAAATTAAAGAAAATTACAAAACCTATTAGTATAAGTACCTGTAAATTTTAATTACGCTCTACTATGAACTATTGCAGCGATGAAGGCTCAGTGTAAAGAGACCCGCTCACACTGTATGAACGGGTTGAAAGGGCATTGTCTACGGTCACGTAGGTCGCTCAAAACTCACTCCTTTAACCCCTCTATCGACTGAACATTAATGAAGTGTCAAAGAAGTGTTTTTTCAAAGCGGACAATACTAAAGAGATAAGAAGTTCCGTTATTTGCTACCTACGCTATTTGCAGTTTAAAACTAAATAACCTAAAGCATTTTGTAACTGTAAAAAATAAAACACGTACTTTTGTTCGTCGATGGGCGTATCAGATGAAGCATCGAAAGGCACAATATCGGAAGGTATTTGCGACGGGTTTTCCAAAACAGCGGATAATTGAGAAGAAACTTCTTCCCAAAGACTCTCTAAATTCTTTTCGGGACGGACCGCCGCTGGTGCTGCAGCTCCTGAAAAGATGGACCATAAAATTTATCACTGTTCCAAAGCCTCTTAAATTGCCTCAAACATAATAATAATTCGTTACGGAATTAAGGTTTGTGAAAGGAAATAAATTCACTCTTATTTCAAACAATGTCGTGCTACGGTATAAAATACATAGGTAGTACCCATATTACAGATTATATGGATTAAGTAAAATAGTAAATAGACTTAATCGGACTTATATACTAAAATAATGTTCTGTACGAGCAGTACGCCTTAAACATTCTAGGTGAGTAATAGGTGAGTACTCATGATACAACGGCGAGTTGCTACCGAGTCATTACGACTATCATCATCTATCTAACAGTTAAGACATAAAATGACTTCAAAGACATATTGCTTCCACCTACAGAAAGCTTTCATTTTGAGTATTCTTACATTCGGTTCTAATTAGTTAATTAAAAATAAACGTAGTTTAAATGTGTGCGCACGACCAGTACAATTCAAATGTTTCAAACAAATTTCTCTTTGTGTCATTAAATACACAAAAGTAAGATAAGGTTTATTTTTGAAGGATCGGGGAAGGTTCCCTTTATTACGCAAATAATGAGTGTTTAAGGGATCGAGCAAGCTGAGGAAACACCATTTAATATTTTACAGACGACAACGCCATGTCATTAGCATTTTTAGAGAAAACCCTTAATCGTTCTTTCAACTCCCGCGGAAAACACATTTAATTATAAAGTTTGTCTTTGGCCTGCGCTGAGAATTCAGACGGTTAACGGCATAACAACGGGAAAATCGGCTTTTGAAAGCACAGTGGTTTCAAACACTAAACACCGCTCATAATAGTCGCAATGAAAACCAACCGAATCTCTTAAGACATGTTAAAATGATTACAGTAAGATGAACAAAAATCGAGTATGCGGCGAGTCACGCAACAAAAAATTATGCAGAAGGTTATCAAGACCTTTAAAATGTATATAGCCAGATGAACAAAAATTGAGTATGCGGCGAGTCACACAACACAAAATTACGCAGAAAGTTATTAAGACCTTTAACATGTATATAGCCTGATAAACAAAAATCGAGTATGCGGCGAGTCACACAACAAAAAATTACGCAGATAGTTACTAAGACCTTTAAAATGTATATAGCCAGATGAACAAAAATCGAGTATGCGTCGAGTCACACAACAAAAAATTATGCAGAAGGTTATTAAGACCTTTAAAATGTATATAGCCAGATGAACAAAAATCGAGTATGCGTCGAGTCACACTGCAGAAGGTTATTAAGACCTTTAAAATGTATATAGCCAGATGAACAAAAATCGAGTATGCGGCGAGTCACACAACAAAAAATTATGCAGAAGGTCGTCTTATCGACAAAATTATGCTCAATCGCCCTTAAATAATAAAATCAGACTAAAAATATAACTCCCATACTTCTAGTCATCTCTGTAAACTCGACAAACAGGAGGATCACGACGAGAACAAACCGAGTAACTTTTGAGCAACTTACATAGAAGACTCGCCTTCTGCTCGTCTAATAGTGTATTTAATACTTTAAACTTCAGTTAACTGATTCATTGTTTTACACCAGTCTAACTGTAACAAACAACCCTATTATATTTCATGAGTACTATGCAGACTTGGCGTTCGCATTGTATTTTATTTAATTTGCAATCCGAGACGCAGTGTTGCGTTCCTCGGTAGAAATTGTATTTTACATCCGCCCGGAGGAGATACCAAGCACTTTACCACGAACTCATTCTATTTTCTTCACTCCGGTTGCCTTTAATTTCGTAATGAATTATTTAGAATGGAGAAGTTGAAGAACTGGCGACACTTGGAGCTACTTTTACACTCTCCAGCATTCGAAACTACTTTAAAAATAACCATATTACTTACTTACATAAGTACAGATACCTTCATAACACTTTCACCTTATTTTTAATAACGAACTTACTTATAATAGTTAAGGTACGACAAGTTTTAATTTTCTTACCTGTAAGAGGTGCAGACTTCTTCTTGTTCTTTTTCGCCGGCTTCTTCTTATTATTATTTTTCTTTTGTACAATCAAGTTGTCCTGTTTGCTAGAGAAGGATTGCAGCATTTTCAAAAAAATATGTTGCGTTTCGATGAGGTCGTTCAGATAACCATGTGACATTTTCAGTTCGTCGTAAGATATGAGAAGAGTCAGTATGAGTTCCCTATATTCAACTACGTAGAAGAGATTACTCTTAAGCACCATAGAGGAGTCCCTTATGGAACCGTCTGGGGACCTATCCATGGCCATTAATGTTAAAAGTAGTTCTTTGTAAGCCATCAAGGCTAAGTGCAACCTTCGCGACCACAACTGAAGTTTCGCTTTATCCGTCACCATCATGTCAAAATGTTTCTCAATTTGCTGTTGAATAAAATGGAATGTCTGAATCGACACAGTCTCGCTGGAACAAAAGAAAAATAATAATAAATTGGGAAAACAAATGAAGAAGAAAATACATTATTATGCGGTAAGTAGAGTCCTTCAACTTAGAGAAAGGTACACGATGCCAAATTGAAACATCTGAAAGTAGACGGCCGTTCATATTCCGGGGACCCGCCTACGACCAATATTCGTTTGTGCGCATCGCCCACGCTGTACCTTTCTCTAACTGAACGGACAATTCCTACATTAAGGAAAAAAAGACTTAAAATTTTCAATTAAATAATAAAAGTAAGACTGACACTGGTGAGTATGAAATCAACACGATATGATTGACATAGCAAGTGATGTAACTCAATACAATAAAAACCATAAAATGAGGTAATATGGCGTGGTGAAAAAGACAAAAGACTTACAATAAAAGATAATGGACCATGGACGTATCAAAAAAAAAAAAGAAAATAAATAAAATCAAGCGAACCGGCAAAAACAATACAAGCAGAAATAAATCATTGGAAACAAATCGGTTCTCAAAACGAACAGGAAATACAGAAAGGCAATTTTATTTTCTGAGCCGAAAACGAGATTTTAACGATAAGGAAATAGTGGGCAAACAAAAGAAAATCTGACGATTCTTACAGGAAAACAGTTCTAGATTCGATCTATTGACCTGTCGGGATTAAAAGTTAATTAAACGTGTTTACTCAAGAGGGAAGTAAATCTTACAATTTGTAATAAACACAACGTCAGAAAATCTGCAAACAATTTTCTCAACGTTACAGTTCACGTTTGACAAAAGGAATGAATAATGAATTGCAGCTTGAATACAAAAAGGCAAATTGAAACAAATTGATCTTATTTTTGAAAGAGCTTCATAACTTCCTAACAATCAACATAATATTTACCTACAGTACACATAAACTCTAACCCAAACGTAGAAGAAAAAATTATCAAGTTTTATTACAAGACATTCGTCTTTCTCGTAATAACTTAATAATCCGTTCAAACTAACGAAAATTTGGAAACTTAGTTAATAAAGAGCTTCTAATAAAACGTACCAAGAAATAAGTCGATATTTGTACCTATAGAGTTGATAATTAGAAAGTAATTGTTCTTAACTTTATGAGAATATCTAACAGTTAGTTAGTTAGTAAGTTAACGAGTTGATGAATCCTTTTTTACCTTCATATCACCAGCAGATAATTAAAAAATAGTTGTTAACTTTATAAAAAATCTAATAAATTTATTAGTATATTCTCACAATGTTGAGGCCTACAGACAAAGGCTGACTGCTATTAATTACAAACACAAAAGCGTAAGTACCATTATTTATTCATCTTTAACAATAAATGCCCAATCAAAAACTAATCGCCCGTAACCACTCATGATACTAAATTACAATTCGACGCCACGCGAGTCACATTTAACTGGAGTCATTAATTTTTCGGGTTTTAGTGAAGCCATTAAAAAATAATAAACTAAAAATAATGTGGAAAACTAGTAGCCGTGGCAATATCTCATGTCGAAACTTGAAAAATCGGGACAATAATCCAATTGAAATTGATATTTACAGACTCACGGGAGGGTGCCATCGAAAAATATATGCACAGATATACCTAGGATTATTTTCAACGTAAACCGAAAAACAAAAAGAGTTTAATGACTTTCACACCAATAATACCACGCAAAAATACAAACTAATATTTAGATAGTCAATTTCTGCACCTATTATTTTTTACATTGAACTGTATCCCCTGTAAATCTGAATGACTAACTACGAGGCCAAGTCCATAAAACATGTCCTAGATCAAGACTATGTGTACAAGGCATGTCCCAGATCAAAACCAAGTCTGCAAGTTATATTCTAGAACAAAACGGCAATGGCAAGGTATATACCGGATCAAAAGAGGTCTGCAAGGCAAGTCCCAGATCAAAACCAAGTCTGCAAGGTATATTTCAGAACAAAACGAAGTCTGCAAGGTATATACTGGATCAAATGAAGTCTGTAAGCTATATTCCAGGTCAAGACTAAGTCTACAAGGCATGTCCTAGATTATATTCAGCACAAAACGAAGTCTGCAAGGTATATACTGGATCAAAAGAAGTCTGTAAGCTATATCCCAGGTCCCAGATTAAGCCCAAGTCTGCAAAGAATATTCCAGAGCTGAACGAAATCTGCAAGGTATATCTCTGATCAAAAAAAGACTGCAAGGCATGTCCCAAATCAAGACTAAGTCTACAAGGCATGTTTCAGATCAAGATTAACCCTGCAAGGCAAGTCCCACGTCAAAACCAAGTCTGCAAGGTATATTCCAGAACAAAACGAAGTCTGCAAGGTATATACTGGATCAAAAGAAGTCTGTAAGGTATGTCCTAGGTCAAGACTAAGTCTACAAGGCATGTCCCAGATTAAGCTCAAGTCTGCAAAGAATATTCCAGAGCTAAACGAAATCTGCAAGGTATATCTCGGATCAAAAAGACTGCAAGGCATGTCCCAAATCACGACTAAGTCTACAAGGCATGCTTTAGATCAAGATTAAGTCTGCAAGGCAAGTCCCAGATCAAAATCAAGTCTGCAAGGTATATTCCAGAACAAAACGAAGTCTGCAAGGTATATACCGGATCTAAATAAGTCTGTAAGGTATGTCCCAGGTCAAGACTAAGTCTACAACGCATGTCTCAGATTAAGGCCAAGTCTACAAAGAATATTCCAGAGCTAAACGAAATATGCAAGGTATATCTCGGATCAAAAAGACTGCAAGGCTTGTCCCAAATCAAGACTAAGTCTACAAGGCATGTCTCAGATCAAGATCAAGTCTTCAAGGCAAGTCCGAGATCAAAACGAAGTATGCAAGGCATGTTCCAGATGAAGATCAAGTCTGCAAGGCATATCCCTGATCAAGACCAAGCCTACAAGGCATGTACCAGACCCAAATCAAGTCTGCAAGGTATGTACCTGACCAAAACTAAGCCTGCAAGGCATGTCCCAGACAAAGATCAAGTCTGCAAGGCATGTTTCAGATCAAGACGATGTCTGTAAGACATGCCCCAAATCAAGACCAAGTCTACAAGGCATGTCTCAGATCAATATCAAGTCTTCAAGACAAGTCCGAGATCAAAACGAAGTATGCAAGGCATGTTCCAGATGAAGATCAAGTCTGCAAGGCATGTCCCTGATCAAAACTAAGCCTACAAGGCATGTCCCAGACCCAAATCAAGTCTGCAAGGTATGTACCTGACCAAAACTAAGCCTGCAAGGCATGTCCCAGACAAAGATCAAGTCTGCAAGGCATGTTTCAGATCAAGACGATGTCTGTAAGACATGCCTCAAATCAAGACCAAGTCTACAAGGCATGTCCAAAATCAAGATTAAATCTACAAGACATGTTCCTCATCGAGACCAAGTCTGCAAGGCATATCCCAGATCAAATCGAAGTCTTCAAGGTATGTCCCAGCTCGAGACCAAAATATAAGTCTAATGAAAACAGGTTTATAAGAAAGGATGTACCTTATGTATAAATTGTGTTGATTATAATCAGACCCGTTAGTACCAAATATAGAATACTAAGACTAAAATACCAAAAATACATTATAAAAATTACCATAGTGTCATTCTTGCTCATTACAGAATAAATATTTAGATATTTCACAATTTTCCGAGCAATATTAAAAGTAAAAACAAAAGCAAGGGAGAATCTTCCATAATACCAACATAACGACGTCAGTGAATAAAGGAAAGATGTGTTGAAATCCACAGTTGTTTCTCTAGTGCTAGGGGGGCAACTGTCCCCTGGGAACAGTATATTTAACAGAACTGCTCATTCCTGTTGTCTCCAATGATAACTCACCCCCGCAACCGTGTGAACGACCTCTATAATGACCATTCGAGCACATTCTCCCCCAACATGTCAACAGCAACCTTTAAATCGTATGATAATTAACTCGGATAAGGGTGCGTAATAATAAGAGAGAAAGAGACAGCGTGTTACGATCATGTGAAATACAACACTAAAACCAAGGAAAGAAAATCGTTACATCAAACCATGGAACACTTAATTACCTTAGTTAATTAATGCACATAATCAATCGAGTACAGTAGTTGTGTTAGATAGATAATTAAAATATTTTTGGAAGAACTTCTCAAAACAAATGTTTTCATATAAGTACTTACGTAGGTAAATTTATTTCACTATTAATTGCAAGTTTTTTCTTGAAATAACGTTACAATTTGTCGCCATGTCATAAAAACCGCCATTTCGTGTACTTTTACTGTCGACATTTTGTCGTCCGTTGTCAAGAATGTTGTCTATTGTTATGCGAACGCACCAAATCGAATAAAAATCAATATTTACATTACAAGTAATTGATTAAACAAGAAGTAACATATAAAAATAAGAATAAGAAATTACTGAATCTTTGTTTATTAATTGTTTATCATAATTGGAAGGCGTTTCTGGTAAAACGGTGGAGTTTAAGAAAGGCATTGTTGTTTTAATTGCTATGTATTTCGCGTATGTTGCAGACAAAGCTGGGTTCTCTTAAAAACATGACAATCGCAAAAGCCGCCTGGACCAGCCAATTTAACTCCAAATTTATTGCAGTGGTAGAGACGTACAGCCTAGAGATAATAGGAACTGTCGCATTGTAAAACCGTT
Organism: Agrilus planipennis; assembly: GCF_000699045.2. Taxonomy (NCBI): domain Eukaryota; kingdom Metazoa; phylum Arthropoda; class Insecta; order Coleoptera; family Buprestidae; genus Agrilus; species Agrilus planipennis. The sequence goes on along the minus strand of NW_020438876.1, from coordinate 628,071 downwards.
CCCGGGAACAAATTATTGCTGATGTAGTGGCTATATGAGAATGCTGCTAAAACTACACTAAAACAGACCCGAAAAACGACCTGCACCATTACCAACTCCAAAAAAAAAAAGAACAACCAGCTTGCTCGACTGCGAATTCCCGACAAAACATCGAACAATCAAACAGTGATTTTTAACGAGCTATTATGAGTTTAACTGCTCCATCAGCAACACCCAATCCAAAAAATAATTTCACAAAAACTAATCGATATTAGTTACTGAACTTTTTGCCTATACGGTCTCCACTCCACTCTTTCCTATCCTGAGCTAATCAGGAGTGGTCACCTCTTCAAGTGAGTCCCTACCTTGCTTAAAGAGGGTATGCCACTTGATTTTACCTAGGCAAGAGTCCCCGAATGACATTTCTTTCGGTATGATTTGAACTGATTTTCTTTGCTTAGTAAAAAACTTATAACAGCGCGGTACTCAATTTTCTCCATATTTTACAATTTGTTCCCGATTGACATGTGTCCTAGACGATAGTTCAAAGACTACTGACCTAATTACGATAAAAACGACCCTCACTAATGATCTACCTACCCATTTCGCGAACTTAAAAACGCACCCCTGTAATTGTGACCTAAATTTGAACTATACTGGCTTTTGCTGAAAACCAGGAGCCTCAAGGACTAAACCTGACAATTTTGTATACCATTTCCATACTTATATTTCAAATAAATTTTCAAATTTCAAACACTTACCTGACAAATTTGATTTCGAATTTATAACTGCGATTGAATTCCATGAAGAATTTCAGAGCCCACATGTAATAAGACTCGTCATGTTGTTGATTTTTGCTCCTCGACAAAATGCTTTTGATGTGATGCATGACAGTGTTGTATGCCCCGTTCAAAAATTCCACGCAGAACTCTTTGAGGAGTAGCCGAATGCTGAAGGCCGAACGATGTTCGGGGATTACGTCCCGGACTGGTAATCTGTTCTTTGGCGTTTTTGGCTTAACTTTTTCCGCATCAAAATTTAAATCATCCAACCGGTTCAACGGCTTATGATAAATAAGATTATTTTCATCACTTATTGATTTCATGGAATTGATTACGTATGTCCCACCGAAACGCGAATGCCTGAAACAAAAGAAAACATCATATAGGTAACTACTTAATTGATAATCATCATTATATTGGGACAAGATGTTAAATATACTTAAAAATGTAGGGATGAGTTACACAGATAGAAGAGTGATACTTAGTTTGTATAAAGAGCAACAGGCAGTTATACAGCTGGAGCTGCAACGTAGAGAAGTAAATATTAGGAAGAGAGTCAAACAGGAATGCACACTATCGTAATCTATACATCTAAGACGCAATCAACATCATTAAATACTAAAGATTAAGTGTCCCTGGTATTTGATCCTAATTATTTTACAAATCATTCACCAAATACTAATAATTTTGAAGTACTTCTTTGCATGTCTAGCGCGTCCACCAAAATTATTTAATCTATTCAATATGTATGATATAGTTATAGGGTTGTTCGGAAAGTCATTTCGTATAATAAACAAATACTTTATTAAATTATATATTGACCGTTCTGGTCCAACACCTTTTGCCATCTTTCTGGTAGTAGCATAATTCCACGCTCATAAAATTTTTGGTCTTTGCTGGCAAAAAACTGATCGAGGAGGTTTTTGACCTCCTCATTTGAGGTGAAGGTTTTACCGTCTAAAAAATTTTGGAGTGACCGGAACAAATAATAATCCGATGGTGCCAGGTCTGGAGAATATGGTGGGTGTAGCATTGTATCCCATTCAAGCTGTAAAAGCTTTTGGCGAGTGACCAAACTTGTGTGAGGTCTCGCGTTGTCTTGGTGAAACACTACACCTTTCCTGTTGATTAGTTCTGACCTTTTCTGTTGAAGTGCATCATTCAGTTTGTCCAGCTGATGACAGTAGACTTCCGAATTAATCGTTGTGTTATCCGGTAAAAGCTCAAAAAAAACGATTCCTTTAAAATCCCACCAAACAGACAGCATCACCTTTTTTTGGTGAATATCGGCTTTGGAAATGGTTTGAGCCGGTTCATCTTTTTTGCTCCATGACCTCTTGCGTTTGACGTTGTTGTATACAACCCATTTTTCGTCCCCAGTGATGATGCGCTTCAAAAACGGATCATTTTCGTGACGTTTGAGAAGCGAATCGCAGACGTCAATGCGGCGACACAGATTTCTCTCTGTGAGAACATGGGGAACCCATACATCGAGCTTCGAGGATAATCCCAGGCCTTTCAAGTGGTCATAAACTGTTGAATTTGATAAATTTAACCTCAATCCGATCTCACGTGTTGTTATTCGCCGGTTCACATCAACTAATGCCTTTATCGCGTCTTTATCAGCTTCAACCGGCCTTCCCGAACGTGGTGCATCTTCGACATCAAAATTGCCGGATCGAAATTTAGCGAACCAGTTCTGGCACTGGCGTACTGTCAACACACCTTCTCCATACACATCAGTCAATTTCTTTCTGGCTTGAACAGCATTTTTACCCTTTCTGTAGTAAAACAGTAAGATATGTCGAAAATGCTGCTTATCGCTCTCCATATTTAAAAGGGCACCAACCAAAAACTACTGCGTAGAATTAATTGGAATTTTTCACACACAAGCCTTGCTATATGAGCTCTCAAAGCATATAAAAATTATACGGCTTAAATGTGAAGTTGGGTCCAAAAGAATACAATTAAATCCCCTGTCGGGAAAAATGACTTTCCGAACAACCCTATATTTAAAAACGAAAATACGTCTTCAGTTCTTATTCATGGAACGTAAAACTGATAAAAAAATGTAATGTTATTACACCATTTTGAAATATTCAACGATCTTAAATTGTTGTAATATATAAACTGTTATGACGATACCGGAAAACCCGACGCCCATAAAAATATAATAAACATAAAAAAATATCACATTTCTCATCCGGGGGATGCTGATACCCTCGTTATCCTAAAGGCCATTTGGAGCATATATTTATAAAAGTTTATATAATAACTTCACCCCTCATTCGATGTTGAAAACCCAGTGACCAAATTTACTCCCATAAGGGGTGGTCAAGTAGAATATTGCTTATTGTTAGTTTAGTAAATTGGTAATTACAAAGCCACCCTTCATCACCATCATCATCATAAGGTTTCCAGCCCGAAGACTCTACATCTACCCCTCTAATTCCTATTTCTACATCTAATATATCTCTAACTAGCCCTTCATACCTGAGAATCTATTTCCCATATTATGAGGTATCCTAATTCAACCACCTTTAAATAAAAATAAACGAATATAGATTTTATTGAATTCAATTTTAATAAATCGTCATCATCATAAGGTCCTCAGTCCTAAGACTGGTTGGACACGTACCTCCACTCTTTCCTATCCTGAGCTAAACATTTCCCTAAAACTAGAACAGCCCACATCCTTAGCTATTTGCGAACAGTAATCTAATCTAGGTCTACCTCTATCCCTCCTAACTCCTGCATCTGCCTCTAATATGTCTCTGACTAGACCTTCATGCATGAGAAGCTGTCCTACCAACCTATTTCGCCTATTTTTATTGACTTCCATAGAGTCCTCTGTTCTCCTATTCTTTCCAATACCTCTTCATTTTTAACCTCCTCTATCCACGGTATCCTCATCATCCGCCCATAACACCACATTTCGAACGCTTCTAACCTTTTCTTTTCCGCCGCTCCCACTGTCCATGTTTCGCAGCCGTACAACGCCGTGCTCCAAACATACACCTTTAACAACCTTTTTCGAATTTCTAAATTAACGGTTCGCGTGCATAGAAGTGACTTCTTTTTATTAAAGGCGACACGACCCTGCGCTATCCTCTGCTTTATATCCCTACTACTCCTTTCATCCTCACTTATCTGACTTCCTAGGTATCTAAAATCAGCCACTTCTTCTAATTTTTCGTCTTCTACCTTTATATTCGCTCTTTCCCTACTTTTTCTTCCCCTGCATACCAGTACTTCAGTTTTACTTTTTGTTACAATTTGTTTATTTAAATCATACTAGCGAATATTTTTCATGATAAAATTGAAGCAGAAAATAATGAATATATGTGTATTTCCTCATTAATAAAACATGTAATATCTTCCTACATATATTAAAAAGTAAAATTTCTTTTTCAGTTATTTGAGTACGAATGGAGAAGAATTTAGTTATAACCACAGCTACAAACCACAAACCATCATCCATGTCTAATATTTATTTTTATTACAAATACTTTGCACTTTTGAATCGGAATAGGTACAGGATTTTTATACAACATTTATTGAATTCCTATGTCAGTTATAACATTTATTACATAATTTTTTTTTTATCGTGATCCGTTAGAGCGTAAGTGAACGTTGAGGGACACGTGCTTTATAATCAATTTTCCCTCGAATTTACCGGAGAATAATTTTGAATAGAAAGTTGCGCGTTGACATTAATTGGTAGCAAAATCGTTTTCGAACCGACGGCAATTTCTGCATGGAATGGAAAATAGCGATCATTAGTTGATTTAAAACTTGTGTCTCAATTAGACCTAACGTGGCCAGATGTCTAGCACCGATAATATGGGGCCGTACCTAATGGGGCATTTTCCAACAGACCGGTTCATTAAAAGGAAAATTTAATGGAACCAACCATCACAAACGCGAATGCATGCATTTACGCTTTATAGCATTTACAATACCAAAAAGAAATTTTACCAATTACTTTTTTTGTATTGAAATTTTAATTTAATACGAAAATACCACATAACGCGGCTAGGTATTAACACGGTACAAAGTGCTGAAGCTTCTCAATTAAGATAGTATTCATACAATATAATTGTGCCTTAACACGGTACAATAACCCTTTTCAGGTACAAAGTTTTAGTAACACAGTTTTTACTTAACACGGTATAGCAAGTGCAGTAAATTCCTTTTTTAACTCGACATTGATATAATATGGTTTTAATTTAACACGATATAATTATTCCACCATCACTTCTCTAACACAGCAAGGTATTAACACGGTACAAAATGTCCGAAAGCTTTCAATTAACATAATATTCATACAATACAGTTGTTACTTAACACGGTACAATAACCACACCTGCCCTTTTCAGGTACAAAGTTTTAGTAACACGGTTTTTACTTAACACGGTATAATTATTCCACCATCATTCTTCTAACACAGCAAGGTATTAACACGGTACAATAAGTCCGAAAGCTTTCAATTAACTTAGTATTCATACAATACAGTTGTTACTTAACACGGTACAATAACCACACCTGCCCTTTTCAGGTACAAAGTTTTAGTAACACAGTTTTTACTTAACACGGTATAGCAAGTGCAGTAAATCCCTTTTTCAACTCCACATTGATATAATATGGTTCTAATATAACACGGTATAACTATTCCAGCATCATTTCTCTAACACAGCAAGGTATTAACACGGTACAAAAAGTCCGAAAGCTTTCAATTAACATAATCTTCATACAATACAGTTGTTACTTAACACGGTACAATAACCACACCTGCCCTTTTCAGGTACAAAGTTTTAGTAACACAGTTTTTACTTAACACGGTATAACAAGTGCAGTTAAAGACCGTTTTTACACCACAATGATATAACATGGTTTTAATATAACACGGTATAACTATTCCAGCATCATTCCTCTAACACGGTACAAAGATTCCTAAAGCTCCCAATTAACATAGTATTCATACAATATTAATCCCTTTCTTAACACCACATTGTTATGATTAGTTTTAATTGCAACATTTTTCCTTTACTGCATTGTATTAACACGGTACAATTGCTAAAGCTCTGAGTTAACATAATATCTGTTCTTTTCTTCTTCTTTCCAACAATACGACTGTGATTAAAAATAACTAAAAATCTACTTAATTAGCTAACTAAACGAGTGTTTCAATCGTGTTAAGTCTTGACAACCAATTTACTTAACGGTTTTGGATTCCACTGTGGTATTTTACTTCAGTTTATATAAACAATTCAGTGGAGTAAATAAAATTCCGCAATACTGTACATGTATATAACACTAATTACAATTCCTTCCGATTTTCTGAACAAAGGAACATCAAACGATATTTATGCCCTCATCGTTTATGACACCCCGGCCGGCATTTTCCGAAACAGTTTCCCAATAACCGCCCCCGTAATAACCTCGAAAGCTAATCGTTCGTGTGTGCGTATATTATATAAAAGATCGAAATATATTCATGCACTATACTATGCCACAAACAAAAGCCAAAAAGTGACTTAGAAATTGTATAATTAAACGGTACCTAATCACTACATAGTACAAAACAAAGTCGCTTTCCCGCTGTCTGTCCCTATGTATGCCTAAATCGTTTAAAAAACTAAACTACGCACCGGATTTTGATGCGGTTTTTCTTAAAAGATAGAGTAATTCAAGAGGAAGGTTTATGTGTATAATACGTGCATAATATAGTAGGGAAACACTGATAATTTTAGAGGTTTCTAATGTGATGTCGTAAATAAACGTATTTTTTGCGCTTACATTGCAAACGCTGGCTGAACCCTACGAGATAGATCAAAATAATGTACTACAATATTGTACATCTTAAAAGGGTCTACAAAAAAGTCCGGATGGTATATGTCTATCTCTTAGGGGTAACCCACAATAACCATTTTTATCCTTTACTTTTTATGAGAAATAATGACTTATTTACGAAGCGATTGTAGGCAATACAGCATTAATTCTTATCCAATTAAGTACCTTAAATACATTGTGCATTTAATATAGATCAATATGGCCCTTTACAGCATGTAATTTAAATGAATATTTTCGAAGATATTACAGATTTAAAATGCAGGGACATAGCGGTTGCGGCGGTACCGGCCGGGAGGCCGGTTTGTATTGTCTAATGACAAAAAAACTGTGAATGTTGTATATAAAGACATTCTGTAGTATATTTAGTATGTTCAGGGGGTATATTTTGAAGATTTCCCCTTTTCGACAATAATCTAAACAAAACAAAAATACATTTAGTATCAGCATTGCACCCGTGCGAAGCTGGGCCGGGTCACTAGTTAAATATAAGAACTGATTTTACATTTTGAAGTAAGGACTGAATTTAATGGTTCATTTCTCCATTTACATCAGGTGATTCAATGTCTAACACAAAGTAGATAGAAATATTAAAATAATGTCGTAGAAAATTGTTGTTTTCCATCCTTCAAAACCCAAATTATACCCAAGTTAAAATTCAAAACGTGACTTTTTTAAAGCCCTTTGTTTGAAGCAAAATCCCATAAATTCCCAGCCGATCCGTTTATCGACACCATCTTTCAAACAAAGCCTTTTGCATTATCGTGTCGTAATTAACATCGCCACAACGAGAACGGTGCCTGGCGAACCACAGCGACACACGAGCTTCCATGACAATGTTCGTATAACATACACACACACACATACATAAGTGCGTATACACACCATCTATGTCTGATAAATACATCGCCCCACGTCCACAAATTATGTGCGTACGAGGGACATCGACAATTTACACCAATAAGCTCAAACAAAGAGCCAAAAGCTCCGACAATATACAAAAAAGCTCTAAATAATGTTTACAAACGCTGCACAGCTCTTAGTGTCCCTACTGAAAGGGAATTGCAACTGTACTTTTATCTGAATCTGTAGAACTCAGTGACAGTTGATAATCTAATAACACGGTACATAAACTGATAAAGCTCATAATTGTAATAGTATTCTTGATACGATACATAACTGCTGTCACAAGCTATAATAAAGCAGTGTTACTTAACACGGTACAACAAGAACAAGTTATTCTTCTTCCCTTTTTTAACACCACGTTCTAATACGGTATACTTGCAGAATCGCTCTAATAACAGGGAATCATATTAAGACATCAGTAGGCACTAAAATTGTTGAGATTCTTAATTGTAATAACACAGTTCTGAGTTAACGTAGCGAATAATTGCAATGATGTGGTATGCGGTATAGGTACACTTAACACGGTACAATAATTAAAAGAAGTGTTTAACACAGCAATCCAACAAGACTTAACACGGTTATTACTTAACACGGTGCAATTATTGTTACAATCTATTTTTAACGCTGCATTCTTATAACACTGCATGTATAAACCATTGTAACAGTGCATCGTTAGCTGTAGTATTGTAAGACTTAACACGGTTATTACTTAACACGGTGCAATAATTGTTGCAATCTACTTTCAACGCTGCATTCTTATAACACTGTATGTATAAGTCATTGTAACAGTGCGTCCTTAGCTGTAGTATTGTAAAACTTAACACGATTATTACTTAACACGGTGCAATAATTGTTGCAATCTACTTTCAACGCTGCATTCTTATAACACTGTATGTATAAACCACTGTAACAGTGCATCCTTAGCTGTAGTCTTGTAAGACTTAACACGATTATTACTTAACACGGTACGATGTTTGTTACAATCTACTTTCAACGCAGCATTCTTATAACACTGTATGTAAAAACCATTGTAACAGTGCGTTCTTTGCTGTAGTATTGTAAGACTTTACACGGTTATTACTTAACACGGTAAGATGATTGTTACAATCTACTTTCAACACTGCATTCTTATCACACTGTATTGTAACAGTGCGTCCTTAGCTATAGTCTTGTAAGACTTAACACGATTTCGATATTACATAGATTCTTGCAACACAACTTCAACACAACAGGGAACTAACTACTCATGTTAAATAAAGATAGATTCTACTGTATCGACAATTTTTAAATTTACCTTTCCCCTTGAAACTTTCGAATGCTATTCACATACATAATGAATGTTATTCGTACGATCTCTTCTGTATCGTCACCCCCACGCTAAGGGACGTTATATTAAAGGATGTTATTTTATTCAAATGTAATTTATTTTGAAGTGCAGAGTTCCATTTTGCGCAGCGTTCAGTCAGGATATGTATGTAATCTCATACGTACGCGGGGATAGCACTGTGGACACCTACAAGGGGTTGGGCGGGTAAGGAGGGGGCTAGTATTCCCGTTTAATTTATCGCGAAGGGATGATCTATCAAAAAGGACCGAAGCTGGAGAGGAAGTTTCGAAGCCAATGTATCGGAACATCGAGGGTGGCTACACCTTTGTTATACGTTAGACTCAAAATGTGTACCAAGCTAATTTTGCGAGGGTGCTGAACAGACAACTTTGTCTGGACTATTATTAGAAAAGGCGGGGGATGTTACAATTCACAATACAATAACCACGGGAGACAGATAAGACGTTTAATTGAAAGTAATTTGCTTGCGTCTTTAAAAATTAATTCGAGCATAAACGTCAACTAAATTTCAGTATTTAAAAAATAAAAAACTATCTTACCTTGCACTGGTGAACTTCTTCATCTTCTGCTGTCGTTGTTGAACTTCTCGATGGCGTATGGCCAACAGTTCTGCTTCGTCCTTAGTTTTTTCGGTTTGACTCCTGGAACAACACACAAAAAATATTTGATAGTTAAAATGAATTACACGTCACTACATAGTATAAAACAAAGTCGCTTTCCCGCTGTCTGTACCTATGTATGCTTCAATCTTTAAAACTACGCAACGGATTTTAATGCGGTTTTTTTTAAAAGATAGAGTGATTCAAGAGGAAGGTTTATATGTACAATACATGCATAATATAGTAGGGAACACTGATAATTTTAGAGGTTTCTAATGTGGTGTCGTAAATAAACAAATTTTTTGCGCTTACATTGCAAACGCTGGCTGAACCCTACGAGATAGATCAAAATAATGTACTACAATATTGTACATCTTAAAAGGGTCTACAAAAAAGTCCGGATGGTATATGTCTATCTCTTAGGGATAACCCACAATAACCATTTTTATCCTTTACTTTTTATGAGAAATAATGACTTATTTACGAAGCGATTGTAGGCAATACAGCATTAATTCTTATCCAATTAAGTACCTTAAATACATTGTGCATTTAATATAGATCAATATGGCCCTTTACAGCATGTAATTTAAATGAATATTTTCGAAGATATTACAGATTTAAAATGGTTGCGATGGTACCGGCCGGGAGGCCGGTTTGTATTGTCTAATGACAAAAAAACTGTGAATGTTGTATATAAAGACATTCTGTAGTATATTTAGTATGTTCAGGGGGTATCTTTTGAAGATTTCCCCTCCTCGATATTAATCTAAACAAAACAAAAATATATTTAGTATCAGCATTGCACGCGTGCGAAGCTGGGGCGGATCGCTAGTTTCTTATAAATAAAGAACAATTTTCAGGAAAACTTCCACTGTATCAACAAAAAAATCGTTTTTGCTATCATACAATGTGAATATCTTAAAGGGCTCTTAAAAGAAGTCGAAATAAAAAAGTTTTGACGGAGAAAGAGGGAATAAACTTACCGTTGAAGAGCAGCTTGAGCCAATTCGGTCGGATTTTGTTCCCTAAGCATAAAATACAACACTTCCATTACATGCATATGATAAAGCTTCTCTGTTCCCGAACAGACGATATAAAGCATGATGTCAATCATCCCGGACTGATGCAGGGCCCATATAACCTGAAATACAAAGTATACGAAAATAAACCTACAAGAAACTTTCCCAATTTTTGTTGGTACGTAAAAATTAACGTAAATTCGGAAAATATTGAAATTTATAATCGGTAGACAGATCGTACTTATTTTAATACAAAAAGAACTAGTTATTTAACTGCACCCAGCAAAGGAACTAAACTGAAAACTTGGAAATGGAAAATATTTTGCAGAAAATTCGTCAGTTACAGACACAACCAGAAAATACTTTTCTGTTTGCTGCAATGTATAAAACTTTCGGAATACTTTTAATCCCTAATAACTTATATGTATGTTACAAACCTGGTCGTGTACATTGGCGTCGTTGTCTGGACGACGTATCCTGTCCAAATCAGAAGGAATGTACAACACATTCCTAATAAGAATCAGGATTCGCTCTATGATCAGGCTGTTTTCATCGCCGCGCTCCGCAATGTCCTGAAAATAACGAAATTTCCTTCGTCAATTTTAATTATTATCAAGCCTTTCTCTATATAACTTATCAAACAAATGTTCCTGGAAGATCGCCTTAATAAAGAATAAACTAAATTAAAATAGATGTACCTATATCATTCGGTACATTCGTATCTACACTCATAGCAGAAATCTTATTAAAGTTTTGCAAGATCTGAAGCACAATATCAAACGTAAAATTAAATTTAATAAAAGAAAAGGCACCGTCTTGCTCTTATGTAGATACTATATTTTTATACAACAATTTTATCAGACCGTGCTTATTGAAAAATCGATTCAAAACAAAAAAAATCTGTCTGAGTTACAAAAAAATCAAAAGAAGTTAAAGAAAGATTCAAAATGTTTTCAAGAATGACAAATTTAGTATCAAATGCATTGAGACTTTAAACTGTTTTAGAACTTAATAACAATAAATTTGAAAAATAAAAAAAGTTTAATGTAAACCTAGAAGGGAGCGAGTTCAATATTGCGTTTTTTTTGGGGAATTTCCCGAAATAATTTATTTATTTAATATTCTGAATGTCTCGTCGCCCCAAGACAGTTCATTAAGTCTTTCGGCTCATTAAGAACGACCAATGAAGTAAAGCGACAGGCAAAGAATCCTAATGAGCGCCTATCACATCGATAGCGATGTATCCCATGTGACGTCCGACCGACGTAAGCCCTTTTTACCCCCAACGACTAATTAAATGTATCAGACGTAAAACTTCGATTTGTGAAAGTCCAACGCAAAAGTTCTAAATTAAACAGAAAAATTTACCCCAATTGTTAAAAATCTTTTATCGTATTTAGGCTTAAATAATTTGCGTCAGTCTTACAATTCATTTGCTTCCCATTTCACCTGTTTTAATAGCCATTGCTTTTTATTTTATTGTTTCTTCTTCTAAAAAGAGATTTAATTAATTAAGTTAAAATGCTTTCCGGCTTCAATAGATGGGGCGCATCTTTCCACCTCTAGTTTGATAAGAAATTTTGTATCTAATGCAAACTAATATTACAATCTAGTTTCAACGCTTCATTCTTATAACCCTGTAAGTAGAAACCATTGTAACAGTGCGTTTTTAGCTGTAGTCTTGTAAGACTTAACACGATTATTACTTAACACGGTGCAATGATTGTTAAAATCTACTTTTAACGCTACATACTTATAACACTATATGTAGAAACCATTGTATCAGTGCATCCTTAGCTGTAGTCTTGTATGACTTAACACGGTTATTACTTAACACGGTGCAGTAATTGTTACAATCTACTTTCAACCCTGCATTATTATCACACTGTATGTATAAACCATTGTAACAGTGCATCCTTAGCTGTAGTCTTGTATGACTTAACACGGTTATTACTTAACACGGTGCAATAATTGTAACAATCTACTTTCAACGCTACATTCTTATAACACTGTATGTATAAAGCATTGTAACAGGTCGTCCTTAGCTGTAGTCTTGTAAGACTTAACACGGTTATTACTTAACACGGTGCAATAATTGTAACAATCTACTTTCAACGCTGCATTCTTATAACAATGTATGTATAAACCATTGTAAGAGTGCGCCCTTAGCTGTAGTCTTGTAAGACTTAACACGGTTATTACTTAACACGGTGCAATAATTGTAACAATCTACTTTCAACGCTGCATTCTTATAACAATGTATGTATAAACCATTGTAAGAGTGCGCCCTTAGCTGTAGTCTTGTAAGACTTAACACGGTTATTACTTAACACGGTGCAATAATTGTAACAATCTACTTTCAACGCTGCATTCTTATAACAATGTATGTATAAACCATTGTAAGAGTGCGCCCTTAGCTGTAGTCTTGTAAGACTTAACACGGTTATTACTTAACACGGTGCAATAATTGTAACAATCTACTTTCAACGCTGCATTCTTATAACAATGTATGTATAAACCATTGTAAGAGTGCGCCCTTAGCTGTAGTCTTGTAAGACTTAACACGGTTATTACTTAACACGGTGCAATAATTGTAACAATCTACTTTCAACGCTGCATTCTTATAACAATGTATGTATAAACCATTGTAAGAGTGCGCCCTTAGCTGTAGTCTTGTAAGACTTAACACGGTTATTACTTAACACGGTGCAATAATTGTAACAATCTACTTTCAACGCTGCATTCTTATAACAATGTATGTATAAACCATTGTAAGAGTGCGCCCTTAGCTGTAGTCTTGTAAGACTTAACACGGTTATTACTTAACACGGTGCAATAATTGTAACAATCTACTTTCAACGCTGCATTCTTATAACAATGTATGTATAAACCATTGTAAGAGTGCGCCCTTAGCTGTAGTCTTGTAAGACTTAACACGGTTATTACTTAACACGGTGCAATAATTGTTACAACCTACTTTCAACGCTGCATTCTTATAACACTGTATGTATAAACCATTGTAACAGTGCGCCCTTAGCCGTAGTCTTGTAAGACTTAACACGGTTCTCACTTAACACGGTACAATAATTGTTACAATCTACTTTAGGTTTTAGCAATTTACGTCAATCTAACAAAGATAATTCTCATTTGTTTTCTATTTCACCTGTTTTAAGAGCCATTGTTTTTTATTTTATTTGTTTCTTCTTCTAAAAAGAGATTTAATTAATTAAGGTAAATGCTTTCCGGCTTCAATAGATGGGGTGCGCCTTTCCACCTCTAGTTTGATAAGAAATTTTGTAATGCAAACTTGTCGGCAATATTTAAAAGCTAATTGGATGTGCGCTACAAAGTTTTCGCATACTTAAATCTTTTAACGAAAGAGTGCCTCGAATGTCCCAGTTACATAATAATTATTGTGCAGGGTCGCATAAAACGACGAGCTCCCGTAATTTGAAATTAGCGGTTAATTTTATAGGAAACTGTGACCCATTTCCGCTTAGCATCAGAACAGTTTCAAATTTACGATTCTAACTTGTTCAAACAAAAATGTATGTATCATATTGTTTTCTACGTAATTTCATTTAGTGATGAAACGATTATTGCATATTGATTACAATTATTTCTGTTTTTTAATAATATATGCTATTGCCGATTAAAGAGCATATATTTAATACCATAAAGTGATAACTAATAGTAAGAGAATTAAAAAACTTAAAATAATCGCGAGATTATTGCATTCCCTCTATTACAATCGAGTCGACGACTGAGCGGGGAAGTCCCTAAAACATCAAGCCAGGCGAAGTAGCGTTCGGATACACGTGAACAAAACATTAACATTACGCACATTTACGAAGTATGTTAAATTAACAATAGGAATTAATTCCTTTGAAAATAAAAGTCATAAACAATCACTATATAATTGCAATGATTACGAATGATAGTGAAATGTCCAAAATCGTCGATTACGATTAATCATCACTAATTTCATTAACCTTGTAATAACGATTATACCGCTGGATTAATTATATTTTATACTTTTCTGTAACGGTAATTACACCCCCCAGAAAAGTCTTGTAACTACGTAATTATTATACTCATTTTAAGTAATTAATAACGCGAATTAAAGTAGAAAATTTGTACTAATTTAGGCTGTTTTCAATTATTAAACCCATTATATAATTAAAATTTACTAATATTGAAACTAATAAAATAAAAAAGTTAGTAAGTAAACAAATAAAAGAGAGAAAATAACTGTTAGTAACACATATAATTAAAAAAAATTACATATCAGTTATGTTGTATTTCAAAAAAAAAATTGTACTATTAAAATTTAACAATTCAAAGTAAAAAACAAATAAATAAAATTCTTTCACATACAATGTCAAGAACAGAAGTCAATTTCTTGGAAAGTACAGCCCATATCTTTTCATCTGCAAAAGCTTGCTTGTAGATCTGCAAATGATCCTCAATTTGAAGGTAGTAGTTTCTAGCAGTCTTTTCTTTCGGTGCTTCTTCATTCCACAAGACCAATGCAGGGGTAGTTAAATTGACCAACAATCTATAAATACATTAAAAATACATTAATGCCATAAAACTGATGCATGGAAACATGTAATATAAGAAAAATTATAGAATTATGGAATAGCTTACCTCAAAACAACATCAAACAGCTCTGTATTGTCAAAGTGGTTCTTGATGAGGGGTAGTAAATCAGTCTCAAGAATATTAGCATCACCAAAGAACCTACGTATTTCATGGGTATCATCGTCCCTTCTCAAGTATCTAATGATGTCTTTGACAGTCTCTAATGTATTATCATCAGTGTAATACTTTTGGGAATCAGCATCAAAGTACCCTATTGCATTACATGTGGCTGCAAGCTCAGCTTGAAGTAATGAAGACATTTTAATGTTCAGTCAGTTCTTAACAATTTACACTGATTAAAATTTCACAAACTCCACAAAAGCCGCACTTTTAGTCAGAATACACACAAATACCGCCAGAGATTACCAAATAATTAAGATTAACGAACCAACTTCTTAGACTCATTTAAACTTTGTCTAAATTCGTTGCAATCGTATCAGTGAAATGAAAGTTCATTTTTATAAAAAAGAACAGATAAATTCTAAACGAAATATTCCGCCACGACCGCCAAAACCCGCTTTAATACAACGAAAATCACCGATCGAAGGTAATCGAAATAACGATCGAAAGTCAGGTTATGTTACATATGACGTTTAAGCATTAGAACTATTCCTTTAAACCGGTAGTAGTTCCAAAGTTTCACAGAAAAATTTGATATACAGAGTGATTAAACTTTTAACGCCACATTTGAATTAATAATTAGAAATTAATCTTGAACTGCTAGAAAGAAATTATAAGATACAGTGACATTATAATGTAGCTAAATTGTAGGTGCACTTGTAAATTTGTTTATTTAAATAATATTTAGTAAAATATATAAGAAAATTGATGTTAATATGTTTAATATGTATTATTTAACACCCTCATGCACCCCAATCTTGAATTCGAGCAGTAGATTGAAATTTAATCGGTTCTTCCTGAATTCGATTTAGTTAACTAGCTGGATCCATTTAGCGCCGACTTTCTCTCCCCCAATCAGTGCAAATCCCATTTCCTCCCTCCACTCCTTCCACCATGTCCTAAAGAAATTAGGCGAATCCTAATAAAAAGTCAATTTCCGCAACAATATTTGATATCAATGAGTTACGCCGCGGGCATGGCCCTTATCTCCTTCGTCCAGAGGAGGAACCCTTTTCAAAAGAATTGACAGCAGTCAATTCTGCGAGACGCTAAAGCCATCAAATTTATTCAATTGCAGTCGCACTGCCACGACTTTTAGAAGTGAAAGCGTAAAAGCAGTCAAATTTATTATCTTCAGTTTATTTCCGCAATAAAATGAATGGAAATTGGTAAAAGGGAATCTATCTTTTCTTCCAAAGCCATTGACGCGTTATTTTTCCAGTTACCGGGGAGACTAAACCGTCAAAGTCAAAAAGTTTATACTATTGTTGTAAATAAACAACTAAACAGCGAAGTTTCACTAAAAAAAATTAGATTAGGTAGCTAAAGGAGTACAGAAACAAAAATTTCGTCAACTTCTTGACATCCCTTAATAATTATAAGTGAAATAAGTAAAAGTGTGCTAGAGCCGGTTCACATGAGAGTTAATGAGATAATCCATCATATAAGAACCTGGATACAGAGAGTGGTTTTCAGATTTCACGAAAACATAGAGCACTTGCACTCGCGATAATTTATCACGTCTCACTACAAAGTCACTAGGTGCAATAAATAATCATGTTTAACGATAAAAAGCTGTGATATAACTGAAGGGAGTTGGAGGTTTCTTTCACCGAAGTAAACATTCTATAATACAACACAGAAAAATATTAAAATTAAGAACTTCAGTAATTTATCCTTTGTTGTATACATTTTACCAAGAATAATGCCTATAAACTACCTATTTGGCATCGCACTCGAAAACCGTTGACATCATGAGATTCTACGCACATTTTTACATAAACATCACCCCTTAAAGCTTAATAGATACCTTTCATCTCCGAATAATTTCACGAGCGCCTTTTTAAGTCTAAATTATTTTACACATTTTAACAAAAGGATGCCGGAAACTACTTATTTGACATCGCACTCGAAAACCGTTGACACCGTGAGATTCTACGTACTTTTTTACATAATCATCACCCCTTAAAGCTTAATTGATACTTTTCATCTCCGAATAATTTCACGAGCGCCTTTTTAAGTCTAAATTATTTTACATATTTCAACAAAAGGATGCCGGAAACTACCTATTTGACATCGCACTCGAAAACTATTGACACCATGAGATTCTACGTACTTTTTTACATAATCATCACCCCTTAAAGCTTAATAGAAAATTTTCATCTCCGAATAAATTCGTGAGCGCCTTTTTAAGTCTAAATTATTTTACATATTTCAACAAAAGGATGCCGGAAACTACCTATTTGACATCGCACTCGAAAACTATTGACACCATGAGATTCTACGTACTTTTTTACATAATCATCACCCCTTAAAGCTTAATAGATACTTTTCATCTCCGAATAATTTCACGAGCGCCTTTTTAAGTCTAANGAAATTTACATTTCCTGGAAGGTGTTTTGTAAATTTTAATAAAAATTTTAAAAACTATACACAGATATTACTTTATTCATAATATAGTGTATATTTGTGGTTCTGTCTGTGGAATTTACTGTATCTCGACATATTGTCTATTTATAAACGCAAGTTCGGGCGAAAACTTGGAGCAACTGGGAATACGTACCCGTAATTCCTGAATACCAAATTTCATGTGGCAATTGACACCGAAACTAAACTACATTTTCCTTAAAATTATCACAAGATACACCCTTATATGTCAAGTGTAAAAAGTTTTACAACGCAGTCAAAGCATTTCTTCAAAAATATGTCGAAATTTTTGTAGGTTTATAAACTTTTAATGGTTCATAAACAAATGTTGACGTGGCGTGAATAACACGATCAGAAATTGATCGGGTATTAAAGGCTGGAAATTGGTATTTTTTATGGGAAATAATTCTGCTGTTTATTGAAAGTTTATCTTTTAATATCACGCCTTCTCGTTTAACATTAGATACATACTAAGAAATACAATTTTTGAAAAAATAACTGTTGTATTATGTCCTAAAGAAACTGATTGATTTAATATAAAAATTGCAGCGTTTGTCCCATTTCACACAAAGTAGGTGTCTATCTATCAATTTATCGAAATAGCTTATTAGATTTTGAACTATGTTTAAAATATTTTATATATTCTTTAACAAATACAATGCTTGATATCGCTCTTAAAAACCTTTGATACATTTTTTTTAACAGCATATTCATTAAGCACAATTTTGAGAGGAGCCACTAATCTAGATAAATTGATTGTATAATTGATAAGGGAACCACAAGCTTCGTTAGTATATCTACGCTAAATATGTAGATTGTTGGATTTGTATTCAATTAAAAAGAAAACCGAATGTGTTATCACACAAATACTGATAAAAATATATATATATATAAAGAGAAACGCAGAAAACCGAGTATATGATAGGGGTTTGAGGGTTGACAATGACAAGAGTTATAAAGGATGTTGAATACGAATTCACAAGCCAGGAGCCAGCCAGCCAGCTATCATCGGCTCCGTCTGTTGCCTGCCAATGTACGATAAGAAGATATGATTAACTTTCCAACCCTCTGTTGTACTTACAACACACCACCCCCGTCTGTATTGAAACTTAACTGATGTCGACTTCAACCAAAATTCCTTTTTTCATCGCCACAATCGTCACGTCAATACCAACAGGGCGGAACTCCGATATCAAACGGATGTCGAACGGATAATAATGTTTTTTAAGGGAATTTTTCTTTCTAAATGTACAGGATAATTAATTGATAATAATACATACAATATGATCAATAAAAATTTAAGAATCTCTCGTTGAAAATCCGGCAACCAAGAATTAAAATGGTTAATTGTCTAAATGACTTCTGTAGTTGTAGTAATTAACTGAAAGTCATCCAGAACGAAGAAATGACCCATTAACTGTAGTGGTTTTGCTCTATATTAAATACATACATACAAAAATGTTATGTAACCAAATACTCCCGAATTTCCAGGCAGTATCTACTTTTAGAACATCGTATTTTCATAGAGAAATAAATGGCTATCTGGCTGTTTGTTGTAACATATTTAGGGGTGAATAAGGACAAGAGGGTAACGATTGGGCAGCAAGATATGATCGCGACGTACCGTGTACATAAATCAGCCAACTTAGTTGAGAAGTTCGTCGACACATCTCTCAGCAAGTTGTTCACTCTCCGCTAATATATCACATCACAACCCCATCATCCTTAGTCTATCAAACTTGAAAGTAATCCCACACTGTAATAAATAAACGCTTCATCAACGTCCTTCTTAGACGCCTGGAGCTACAAATATAATATTATACGACAAAGCAAACAGAATCACCATGGAAATACAAAGGAAAATCATATACAAAGAATACATGGCAATCCAACGTTTTTTATCAGTTGTATTTCATTAACAATTGGGAACATGTACCAAAGTACCGTGTGCCAAACTGAAGGTCTGAGAATTCTACATTCATTGAAATAGACCGCGGGACGATAGGTCCACGGCTCATGAGCGCATAAGCGCATAAGAAAGATTTGTATTTATGGATCCATGATTTGTACTGCTCTTAATTGGTTGGTTCTACATATGTCTTTTCTGTTCGATGACGGGATACCTATCAATAAAAATGATGAGCTTCATTTAAGTAAATTAAACTCGAAGTTCACAAGCAGTGGAATAAGCCTGAAAAGGGTGTTTTTGCGCTTCGTAAATGTGTGAAACGTTCTCTAACAAAGTGACATTTAATAAACATCAGTTACTCATTACAGTCTGACTCGAGATTACGTTCCAAGACATCGGGAAGCGTTGCTGTCCGTCGCCTTGAAGGATATTGATGAAAATGGCTGACGAAAGACACAACCATTACTGAAATCCTTCCAGCTCGAATAGCATATTCTCCAGATGCTCCTGGCTGAAATTAAATACAAAGCAAATATTTGCTCTATAATAATACAGCCACGCAGTCAAGGCTCTATTTCGTTAGCGTTTTATACAAAATAAATGGTGTAAAGTATTCCTTCTTTTAATGAGTAGCAGACTACAACAAGCAATGGCCTCAACAAACTCTCTCCTAAATTACCTACAAAAATGAAACTAAAATTAAGATAAATCGCAAACTCATTATGATAATGAAACAGAAACCTAAACTCAGCAATGTTAAATCTTAAACCCAGAACAGGTTGTTGAAATACAGATACAATAATCCTTGAACTATTGTATTTTCAGAAAACATGTCTAATAACGGAAATGGGTCAACAAGAAACTTGCCTTCAACGTTTTTGAGTATTTGTATTGTACCTTTTTTTTCATCCATTCGTCAAGTTTTATTCAAAATGAAACTGCTACTTGAGGACGCTTATCTCCGCGCACAGATGGTTGGTGCATAGCACGCGAAGAAATTTAAAATAGCCATTAGTCCTGCTTGATTTAATTACTGTTCTCTTTTGTTCCCTCTTTACTTTTCACCAAATTAATTCTTTACGATTTAGGAGCATGTTTGAAGTAAGTTTAAAACGAATTTCTTACCTCTTCAGTTTCCAAAAACCGAACGTTTCCATTTATACAGTTTTGAGTTTGCGTAGGTAGCAGTTTACTTATAACAACCCCCAATAACTATGCTCCAAAAGCAATTACGTATTAATTTACCTTCACTAACCGAATAATATACGATATGTATGTATAGACATCGTAATAACTACGATGCCGTGGCTCCATATTAGTTATCAAGGCAAGTATGTAAGTACTACATAAGTAGTTTTGGATTATATCACAGTAATAACGACTAACACAGCTTCAATAAATGAAGAAAAAGAAAAGTTGTAATATTGGTACTTCTTAGTAATGTAGAAAACATGATCACAACAAGTATACTACGAATATTTCTGCCTTCAGTGATCTCAAATATAAAAGTTTATCATTAATAAAAGATCTTGAATTAAAAGTTAGAGTATAAAAGTTAGGTAAATTTCTGGAAATCCTGTCCGTTCCAGAAAAAAAGTTGTTGGAGATCCTTTATCATGAAGTTATTAATCTTCGATTCATTTATATCCAAATGCGTCAATCTATTATTACTTCACCATTTACGTTATGTAATATCAAAGTTTTAATAATTCCTTGTTCCTTTATTGGAAAATTTTGTTGATAAATCAAAAATACAGTAAACTAAAATAAGAAACTTATTTTCCTTATTAGGAAATTACCTTTTCTGTTCAATTTTAGCTTTAGATTTGTGTACAGTGACAAATAATTAAACTCAGAGAAAAAAGTGCACGTTGAAAATATTCTTTCATCAGTTTTTGTGCTTACTAGAATGGTTCCATTAGTTTCCGTATAGACTTGTCAAAATAGTTTTGTAAAATTGACCATCGATACTTTCGAAGCAGAATAATCGTTTTCAATGGGCATCCGTTTTATTAACCCTGTTCCGATTATACGGTATATATTTCGAAAATGTCACGTTCAAAAAACCACTGTAGCGACTAAATAGGCTTAATTTTATCACCGCAACCTCGAATTTAATATTGATCTTCATTAATGACAAAGGAAAATTACAAACGAAACGTAATATTGATTTTCAACCGGACTGGATTAACTGCATTGTTTCGCTATCTATAATGTTAATCTTACCAACATTAACAGGGTTTTATCGCTATCATATGCGTGCACAGAATTGTATTTTTGCTGTTATGTTAATGATAAAAGTAAAAAGAATTTTGCTTCCGGTTTATCTAATATTTAATAAAGCTTCGTTAGTCTTTTCCTGTGGTGTGGTGTTCCCCTTCCGGGTGGAAATTATTAAAAAGTTAGGGCTTAAGATATTTTCCAGACGAATACGCGGTTACTTAGTGTTCTGGCTCCGAACAAATTAACATTCACCGTTGGATTTATAGCGTAATCCATAAATTAATTTGAATACACTTAATCTTAATTTAGGATTGAAACATTTTACTGGGGGGATGTCGACCGCGTCTGCGGAAATTGTAGCAGGCAACAGATGTAGGCACTTAAACTAAATGACAACGACGAATCCAGAATCCTCAGTGGTATTGGCAGCGATAGTTAATTTCGCCGTCAGGATATCGGTGAAAAGTTTCTTATACAATTGTGCGAATCAGCAGCTGTTACCGCAACATGTATCGGATGTTACCAAAATTTAGTTTTGAATTCCAAGTGCTTGGGACACTGAAGAACCCTGGACAAAAATTTTCAGTCTCTCAGAGTCTTTCAGCGTCTTTCACAGTGTCTCAGTCATTGCCTAGGTGTTTTTATGGATCTCTCACAGTCTCTGTATGAGAGACTCGAACGATAAAATTGTTAATTCAGAGATTCGAGTCTCTCACAGAGAGACTGAATGAATAAAACTGAAAAATTGGGA